>NW_009225054.1:13573-18843 GCF_000690835.1 Fulmarus glacialis
TCCCTGCCCAGCTCACGTCCTTCTTGTTTGTGCTGATTTTCTCTTTTTTTTGTGGTCACCGGCTGGCTCTGTGAAATGGTCCAGCTGGACAAAACCCCACTAAAAGGAGAAAACCTTATCCAGCATCTCCCACCTGCAAGGCATTGGGTTTCTTGGGGCTTTTTGTGTAGCTAAAGATGAGACTTCAATGCACTTTACAGCAAGGAGTGACATGAAGCAGGTTTTGTTTGTGCTGATTTTCTCTTTTTTTTGTGGTCACCGGCTGGCTCTGTGAAATGGTCCAGCTGGACAAAACCCCACTAAAAGGAGAAAACCTTATCCAGCATCTCCCACCTGCAAGGCATTGGGTTTCTTGGGGCTTTTTGTGTAGCTAAAGATGAGACTTCAATGCACTTTACAGCAAGGAGTGACATGAAGCAGGTTTCTCTGGTTAATTAAATGGCTGCTTTCCTGGGCTTTCTCTGAAGCCAGAATTGCAACCTGCTGCATTGCAACGTTCGGTCACCTATGGTGCAAATCACTGGCAGGCTGCGGTCGTATTTGCAAGGATTTCTTGGGTTTCAGCTTTCTTCTGCCCTTCGGGACAGCCCTTCCCAGCGTGCATGGCTGCCCAGGCTGTCCCTCGGCTTTTGGGGCAATTTGGCAGCAAAACGGGTATAAGGAGCTCCTGACGCATCTGCGTCCCCATCCCCACTCCAGCTCCCTTCCCTGTGTGCAAGGGAGCCAAGAAGCCGGCAGCGGAGCGTGACCTGCTTGCAAAGGAAGGTTTGGCTCTCTGGTTTTTAGACCAGGGTCGGCACGAAGCAGGCATGAACCCTACGAGCTGTGGGACAGGAGCCCCTGCTAGAGCCGCGAAAACTTCCCAGGATGGTGGCAGAGGACACCACCCCAAGTGATGGAGCCATGGAGGGAGATCAGCCAGTGCTGGGAGAAACTCTCTCCCTCTTGCCTCAGGGTGGCTTAATTATAAACCTCACTTTAGTAGCTCAGGGGCCCTTTGATGTGGGGAGCGCCCCAGACCTCGTGCAGGTATCTCGGAGAGGAGATGTCTCCAACATCAGCCAGCCGTCTAGACTCCCTGTGCAGAGAGGACCGGCTGGGAGGGTGTGATTCAGCTCGGCTCGCAGCCGATGTCTGCATCCCACCCAAGGTGACTCTTAATAAAGTAGGTGGCAATGAAATTGCAGCCCTGAACGGAAGCCACGGGGCTGCGAGACGCACTGGAGAACCCGTCTGTGCCCGGGGCACGGGGCGAGCTGTGGTGGAGCAGGCAGGGCTGGCAGGTTGCTCTGCCTCCGATGGCTGCTCCTGCTCCGTGAATGCTCCCAAATTCACTGCATGGGCAGTTTTCCCTATATTCCAAATTATCCTTTCGCATCGTATGCAACGATCAGCAATACCACCCCAGTGTTGGCCGAGGGGGGATTTGTCCCCCAGTTCCCCAGGCTGGACATGGCCTTTGAGCTCTGCCAGCACCGCCGCGGGCGTTTCTCTGCACCGCCGGCCAGGGACAAGCCGTGTCTGGGTTCTGCACAATTTGGGGTGAAACCAAGACTTAATTGGACGATGGGTGTCACCAGAATAGCTGTTGGCAGGCAGTCAGACTAATTAAAGTCCATTTAGGGGAAGGAGCTGCCTTTCCCATGGCAGGAGGCAGCAGCTTCGTGCGCTCAGATAAAGTCAGGGAGGAAGGCATGGAGGTGGTCACAGATACGGGGACGCTGCTCGTTAGGCGCCTTTTGGGGAGGAACCATTGTTTGTTCAATTAACTGGAAATAAAGGACCATTTCCCAGTTCGCACCGGGGAGATGTGAGCTGATGGCTTCACTGGTCTGTAAGAACATCAGCCGTACGGTCAGCGGAGCTCCTCTGGCAGCAAGCGAGAACGAGCCCTGCCAGCACCGGCGAGGGTGTCCAACACAGGGACACGATGGCAAACACAAAATAAATTAATAAAGTCTGTTCTGGCTGAGCTCCCTGTTAGGGAATGCATTTTCTCTGCCTGCTGCAGCAGCCCCAGCGCACTGCAGCCTTGCAAGGTCTCCTATGGCCCGGGAGAGTGGTCCTGCACCCTTGGGTACCTCCTTTTCGGTCTTCCCAGCTCCCTAAAGCTTTGGGTGTCTCTGCTGGTGTCTGGCAGCCACGGTGTCTCTAGGATGGGGATGCGCCATGGAAATTCCCTGCCCATCTGGGTGCTGTTCCCCTGAAATGGCTAACAGGCAGGATCAGACATCCCACCAAGCTCTGGGGAGACCACAGAGGGACTCGCAAAGGGCACAGGGCCACCAAAGCTTAGCTCCTCTCTTGATGTTCTCCAGGTTCTCTGGATGAGTGTGCAGGAGCTTCTTCCAGACTGTGGTGACATGGAGAGCTGGTGTGGGGGCCAGCTGCAAACCTCACTGGTGCCAGGCTGGGTTTCCTGGAGGTACCCAGGTCTCCCCAGGAGAGAGAGAGTGTCCAGATCTGAATAGAGATCTGAGTATCCAGAAGATGAAGCTGAATTTGGAAGATCCAAGGCCAAGAGGTGCTGCTGTGCTCTGTCCCTGGCTCACCATGCATCCCAGGCCTGTTCCTGGGCATGAAAAATACATCTGACCTAGGTCTAACGTTGATGGTGTCCTCACGAGTATTTCAGGCTGGCGTGACGGCCCCTCCGTGGCCGCCACCATGCAGGGGATGCTTTGGAGGCCCCCGTTTCTCAGCCGAGCCTGCTGCAGAGTTTGCAGAGCCTTGCTTTCCTGCCTTCGCTGCAGTGCCGGGGCAGGAGGACGGGATATGCTGAGGGCTCTTCCACTCCAGCACTGTTTCTGCAACTATCTGAGGCCACCTGAGAAATTCCATGGATGCACAGGAGTGAAGCGACGTGGGACCACAGGTCCTGCAAAGCCAGAGAGGGTAAGCAGAAGAAGGGCTGATAATTTGGCCAGTGGCCATCAACATGCTTCCTAAATCCAGAAAAGAGGCAGACCGGAGTCCCTCTACAGCTGGCTCCTGCGCTCGGCGGCACCTTCCCCACTTGGCTTGGTGCTTTTCCCACTTTTGATCTTAAGAGACAAATAAAAACACCCGACAAGCAAATGACACCATTCCCTCCCAGCCCTTCCCTGCCATCTCCAGCGCAGGGACGGCACGTCCTGCACCTGCGACCTTCGGGAAACTGCCGTGGCCGGAGGCAAAGACCGGGGCTGAGCAGCGATTTCTTCCCCCAGTCTCGGTGGGCTTTGGGTCTGGTGTCCCTCAGCCACGTGCCTTCTGCAGACCAGCCTTGCAGGAGAGACCAAAACAAAACAAACTCTGGCTTTCCACGATTGCCAGGCTTTTCCTGGGGAAACGGCTCCATTTTCCCCCCAGCCTGCCCTCAAAGGGTTGGCTTAACCCAGATCCTGATTTCTGTCTCCCACCGCTCCCCCAGTAAAGAGCCACGTGAAATTTATCTTGCCATCTTTCATTAAAATAAACCAATTAAGCAACGCTCAGGAACCTCTGATCTGGGCCAGCTCGGTCAGCCGGCGTATCCGTGTTTCCAAAGCATCTTCTCGCCCTGCTTGCCCTCACATCAAAGGGAGCCAGGGAGCAGCCCCGTCCTTGGAGCGCTTCGGCAAAGTATGTCAAGAGATTTGGGAAACAGCTGATTTAATGCCGAGGAAATTAGTAACCAAATGAGTTCTTAGCCAAACGGCTCCTCTTCTTGATCTTGGGAAAAGTGGTGTTTAAATTCTCTATCTCATGGTTTTAGACTCAGGAAATGTGATTACACATCTGTCATTATTTTACTCTTCTGTGTTGATGGCTCATATTAAACAAACCACATTCCTGCATTGCTTAGTAATCTCTGCTGTTCCCTTTCCTCGCTGAGGAGACAAGTCCCAGCTTGACATCAATGTACCTGTTGATCAGAGCTCCACTGTTAACCAACCGGCAGAGCTGTGTAGACACCAGCTGCAGGGAGCGTTTGCACCACTGGCCTCTTTTCTCCAGCTTGCTGCAACTCTGCATCCCCCTTTTTTTCTTAACATCGTTTGGCCAAAGAGCAGGAGGAGCTGGGCGAGATCCACACCCCGCTGAGACCCATGTGTTTCTCGGAAAGGTGCTCGAGCCTTCCCCCATCTTCCACCGAGCAGGTAAGAACATGCGCTTTGGGGTTGGACACCAGTCAAAAAAGGGTAGGTCCCTCCACGCAGAGCACGATTCCCAGGGATCCTGGTGCCTCACCAGCCCAGGAGGACGTGGACAGCCCCACGGTCCCACCTGCTCCCGCGGGATGGGCTCCCACCAGCGCAGGAGGAACCTGCCTTGAAGCGTCCTACCACTGCAGGGACACTGAGCTTTTCTCTTGGTGGCTTTATCTTCCAGCTCTGCTGAGATACCCCTGAGTTCACCATGGAGCTGCTGGAGGAACCCGACTCATAGATGTTCCCAGCACCAGGTAGGAAAATGAGTGCCTGTTTTTAATGGCGTTGGGCCGCGGAAGGGAAAGGAAAGGTGGTGCAGATGGTGATCTGGTGCTGGAGGGGCCATCTTAGCTGGCTCCCAGCCGAGCTGTGGGGCTGCGGCGTTGACTGAGAAGTGCCTGTCCATGTGTTAGCTGTGGCTTGCAAACCAGTAAATGCTTTCCAGCTGCTGGTAAATCAGCAGAAGATCTCAGGGCAATCGTGCTGTTATCAAGCTTTGTCTTCTCCTGGTGAGGACACGGTTGGCCAAGCGTTGCCAGCCGTGCTCCTTGGGGCCGCGTTTTCCTTTATCATGGCATTTTGCATAAGAGCTGTGCCGGGAACAACACAGGTCCCCGGGGACGCTTGTGGAGGACGGTGCTGTCTTGGGAAAACCCCGAGCTCCTGGTGTGATGCCATTCGGCTGGATCTGCTCGGTTTTCCCCTCGGTTCTGTTTGTGCGATCTCCGGCGGTTGCCTGCGCCAAGCCCCAGATTTCTCCCGTTCTGGAGCTGCCGGAGGGGGAAGGGCTGGGGTGGAGGCGATGTGCTCCCCGGCCATGAGCCCACCATGTTCTCACCGGGACTGACTTCCATGGGAGAAGCAAGGCTGGTGCAGCATCACCCTGTTCTCGGCTAAGCACCTTGGAGACGAATCCATTTGTTTTAAAATAACTCCTTTTGTTCTCCACCATGTGAGATCACGGAGCATTTTTCTCCATCAACCCCTACAGGACAAGAAGGGAAGGTCCCGGTAAAGGGGGACCGAAATGAAATGGTGGTGGGAGTGGGAGGGCAAGGCACGGCGTGGGCAGCGGGACCGCTCCTTGCCGTGGGAGGC
>NW_009225055.1:0-16281 GCF_000690835.1 Fulmarus glacialis
TGCCTGCCGGGTTAAACCACGACATACAGGAAGAGGCAGCTCTTTCTTATAGTAACCAAATCAAGTTTTGACATTATGCTTTCTATTTTGCCATGTGGATTTGCTTGTTGACTTCCAAAAAAACCCGCCCCCCAAAACCAAAAATCATTCCTAACTTCCCAACCTGGGCAAACATTGTTCCTGGTTACTCTTCCTCAAAGGAGCAACGACCACATGTAGTCCAGGCCATTAATTATCCTCCATATCTAATTCCCACTCCTTTCCCACCTGCTCTATCTCATGGTGTGTGCACATACAGGGTCCCTAATTCTCACTTAAATGCATTAACCTTAAGTTCTGGGAAAATTATAGTTCTTACCAAAAGGCAGAGGAAAATGGGACTTCAGTATTTGTTTTAAAAACAGCTGTGAAGTTAAACATGTACTGCCCTCAAAGTGCTGGCTGGTACCTGAGTTGATGATATTTTTAATGAACAGATAACGGTTGATTCTTTGCAAAAGAAGAGTCGGTGTTCTTTCTAAGGCCAAACCAAATCAATGTTGTCTTCTTGACCACTATCTATTCAAAAGAGAAAATGACAGATTATGGGTCATTTCACTGTCTTTCCCAGGTTTTCTACCCTCATGTCCCTGAATGACCCTGGTTCTTCCAGCTCCTTTGTCGTGGTTTAACCCCAGCCAGCAATTAAGCACCACACAGCCACTCACTCACTCCCCGACAGTGGGATGGAAGAGAGAATTGGAAGGGTAAAAATGAGAAAACTCGTGGGTTGAGATAAAGACAGTTTAATAGGAAAAGGAAAAGCTGCGCACACAAGCAAAGCAAAACAAGGAATTCATTCACTACTTCCCGTGGTCAGGCAGCTGTTCAGCCATCTCCAGGAAAGCAGGGCTCCATCACACATAACAGTTACTTGGGAAGAAAAATGCCATTACTCTGAACATCCCCCTCTTCCTTCTTCTTCCCCCAGCTTTAGATGCTGAGCATGACGTCATACGGTATGGAATACCCCGTTGGCCAGTTTGGATTGGCTGTCCTGGCTATGCTCCCTTCCAGCTTCCTGTGCACCCGGCAGAGCATGGGAAGCTGAAAAGTCCTTGACTATGCAAGCACTACTTAGCAACAACTAAAACATCAGTGTGTGATCAACATTATTCTCAAACTAAATCTGAAACACAGCACTATACCAGCTACTAGGAAGAAAATTAACTCTATCCCAGCCAAAACCAGTACATTCTTCCTATTCAAAATTGGATTATTTCCTTTGCTTATGGCCTGCAGTTTCCAACATCTCTAATATTTCTTTGGCACAATTTCCATCAGGATTCCAGTTCCAAAATCAAGCTTTGTTAGAAATAAAGAATTTTTACTTGATATTGGCTTTCCTTGAGAAACTCACCTATGAAAAATTCTAGCAATAAATTTAGACCTTTAATATTTCTGCTCCTTTTGACTGGGTCAAAAACATTGTAAAGAAGAATTGCCACTTGAAATGTAAATCCATGAACATTTATCTTGTAAGTTAGAAGATCTCAAAGAAATGGAGAAAACATGTCTCTCTTCGAACAGGAAGAAAAATCAGAAAATTCATCCTAAAAAAAGTACCACTGTGCAAAATACAAAATTTTTTTTTTAAACTAAAACCAGAGAAATTTGAAGTCCTTCTGTAAATGCAAATTTAAAAGCAGACTTAATTATATAGTTTCTCACAATGCTGGTATTTTGTATGGCTGAATAGCTGGCAATGACTAGCTGGCAATGTAACAGAGCCTGTTCCTCTGATGCTTTGCACCTTGGGGAGTTATTTGCAAAGAAGCAGACCCTTGTTTTGCGCTTGCAGCGAGTGGCTATAAATGACTGACAGGTGCTCAGCAACAGCAAAAATGCAGGTCTTCGCTCAGTAGTTTGATTTCAGACAACCTGGATGCTGGGAAAGAGAAGTCAGTGACTGTGTATGTGTATTTATGTGATGTGAGAGTACGTTCCTTTGCTGTGTGGCCAAAAGACACCTGAACTTACCACAGAACACCACCACTGTGTCCACACCAAACTAGATGATACTTTATTCATGAAATTTTTGGGTTCGCTGTGCTCGCTAGCAGAGGATGAATACACCAACCTTTCTAGGGATCATGTATTCTCAGAGTTTCTTTTAGGTCAAGTTTATGATTGGGTATAAACTGCAATCTGTACCGTACTGGTCTGGGGGCCAAAGAGAATAATTTCCTCAAATGGCAAAAAAACACTAAATGTGCACATAGGTTTATTAAAAGGGTGGAGAAAAACCTGCTTGCTAGCTAGCCATTTCATGGCTCACTTTATCGTGTTGCGAGGGCAGAGGAAAGGGCAAGATTCCCATCTTACATTGGAAGTTATGTTGGAGTACTTCAGTAGTGCCACAGCCAGCCGATCTACTAGCCGAGTCTCACTGGCTTGCGCGGCGGGGGCAGAAACCGCGGCACACAGGAGGGAAGGTGTTGTGACTCCTTAGCGGGAGGGCTGTTTGCATTCCTTTCTAACTCGCAGAGCCAGTTCCCTAGATGTAATTAAGAGATAGAGATACCTTATAATGGTCAGGAAAACCAGGCCCCTCACCTAGAGTTGTTTTGAGTGCATTCCCTGGATGTGGCTGCATAAACAGCATAAGGCTCTTTTTTTAGCCATTCAGGACAGGACAAGACTTTCCAATGTGTTTGCTTACGCTGGTCTGCCACTGCACAGTTCAGCACCAGGCTTTAGCTTTGCAAAGTTCAAGAGGAAGTTTAGATCTGAGATTTTGGTTCAGGTGCGCTGTGAGAAAGGAAGTCAGATTTTGAATGTAAGAGTGGTCCAGCCAGCTATGGCAGTGCTGGCTGCTCAGCTATTAGTACTTGTCATTTCCATATGCTCTGAGTTTCAGCCAAATACTGAAAAGACAAAAGAGGCTATTGGCATACAAATATAGGTCTGGGTGGAGGCTGGGTGCTCATTAAACCTAATCAGGTTACCTAAGGCTGTTATGCCTGCAGCCTTGTAGCAGAAATTGGAGAATGAAGGAAAAAAAAACCCACCATGTTCCTCCAGCCTTGACCCCTTTCCTTTTGTTTTCCATTCAGCAGGGCTTCACGATAGAACTAAAGGGGTGCGTCACTCCACTAGAAAAATTAATTTAGATTCTCACCAGAAAGCTGGCAGTCAGTACCAAGAGTAAGGACCACAGGAGGAGTGGGAAGGCCACCATCTGCACAGTGAGGTGGCTGATGCCAACTGGGCCCAGGGCTAAAGGATGGAGAAGGGGAGAGGATGACCACTGTTCTGTGTTGTCGTGGTTTAACCTGGCAGGCAGCCAAATACCACGCAGCCGCTCGCTCACTCCCCCCACCGGTGGGGCGGGGGGAGAATCGGGAAGGGAAGAGTGAGAAAAACTCGTGGGTTGAGATAAAGACAGTTTAATAGAACAGAAAAGGGAAAATAATAATAATAATGATAGAATATACAAAATGAGTAAGGCACAATGCAATTGCTCACCACCCGCGCTGACCGATAACCAAGTCGCGATCGGTACTTCCTGGATCACGCCTACCATTCATAAACTGAGCATGACGTCACATGGTATGGAATACCCCGTTGGCCAGCTGGGCTGGCTGTCCTGATTATGTTCCCTCCCATCTTGTGTACCTAGCTCAGTCAGTAGGCATGGGAGCTGTCCTTGGACTAGGAGGGCACTTAGCAACAACTGAAAACATCAGTGTGTTATCAACATTCTCCTCATACTAAATCCAAAACACAGCACTAGGAAGAAATTTAACCCTATCCCAGCCGAAACCAGGACATGTGTGCATGGCTTTTGTTGTTTTCCTAGCTACAGATGGGACGTGCCCAGCATTTGGAAGTGTCTGAGGCTGCTAGGAATGAAGAAAGATGGAGAACATGGTACTGGAAGCACGTGGCTGGAATTTGTCTGGGGTATGATTTGTAGTGTCTAAACATGCATGGTGCAGTGAATTACATCAGTCCTGTCCTTCTGACTGTGTTTATTTTAGAGAGTTGGAGGGTCTAATGTTGCAAAAAGATCAAAGAAGGAGTTACTTCCTCATGCTTAACTTTCATCAATTTGTTATCTGTCACTTTTATCAAGGCAATATTTTCCTAGTCTGGAGAATTCAAGACTGTGATGATGTGTAGGAAACATCAGGATCTTCTCTCTGTATAACCCCATTCAGTCACTAGGAATCTGGTATCAGAGGGAGACTGCTACCGTCGCATCTTCTGTTCAGACACAGGCTATTGCAGAGGACACGCAGACTGTGTTCTCCCACAGAGTATTTACTTTCAGCTTCTTTTGTTGTTCCCTTTTATGCAAAATAAGTACTTTTGAATGTAAATATAAGATTAGGACTTGTATATGGAAAATGTGATTAGTGAGTGTGCGCCTATCAGCATGCATATTATTTTCATTAATCAATGGTGACAGTCATTTTGTTTTCATGGGTTTTGGCAATCCATTTGCTCTATTCTGAGAGACTCGGTATCTAAGGAGTTTGCTGGAAAACAGAATTTTGCAGGAGGACACTGGAAAAACACATTTTTTCAACCAGCTAAATGCTGTCATTGGCAGTTACTCTCACATTATATGCAAACCATGTGTGAAAGCACAACGCGAGGCCCCCCTCCCCTTTTTTCTGGTGAAGGCTCATGGGGGGGATATTGCACATATTTCAGGATGAGATTTTTTTAACATGCTCTTTAGCTCCCTAAAGCAGGTTTCTAACTTTTATCAAAGAAGCATCTGTATGTCCTCTAATCAAAAAACCAGTGAGATTTCAAATAGACCAGGTGCTATTACCTAACCTATCACCACTTCTAAACTAAGACTGTTCTCTTGCTAGGGAAATATCTCTGACTTTATGGCTGCGTCATTTGGCTATTGGCCTAAATAAGCATACGTATGACTGATGTGTCAATGGTAGATTTCTTCTTGATGAAAACCAGGTGTTTCACAGTATTGCCTTAGCATCTCCTCTTGATAATGTTAATCACAAAGAAATGGGATCTGTCTTTTCCAGCTGTAGCCATCAAAAAATTATTCCAGGTCATTCAGCTAGGCTCTTACCATAAACCATGCAGGCCCTTCTTAAGAATAATTTGTTCAGCCTTTATGTCTTCCCACCAGCTAAGGAGATACGTACATGACAATAGCAGATATCTAACTTTAACATGGCTAACCATAAATGAGGTAGTTCTTCCTTAGTGCAAATGACCCAGCTCTGTCTTAAAGTAGCCATTTATGTAACTGGGATGTGACCTTTCATTCAGATCCCTACCCAGCTGGGACAGTTGAAAAGTGACGTAGTGCTAAAGCTGCAAAAGGAGTCATCTTCTGGGTTTCCATGACTCCAGTTCACAGTTTGAACCCACAGTCTTGAATCTGGTGCTTAAACTGCAACAGCCTGGGATCCCCTCTCCTCCCTGGGGAAGCTGACACTTTAGCAGGATCTTTCCAATAGCTTGAGCACTGAACTTGTAAATAGGAAATGCTTCAGACACAAGTTTGTATCTTAAATCTTACCCTTTTTCTAAATCACATACAGCTTCACTTGATATAGGACTCCAGATGTTACTTAGACTGCTTAGCCTGGTGGTCTGGAGTACCAAATCACTTCCCAGAGCTGGGAGCCTAAAAGACTCAGAAGGCATAGTTCTTTTTTATTTAAAACATCCATCCCTGAGAGAGTCCTGCTAGTATGAACTAACCTCAGCCAGGCATGTATTTGATGACAAATAATGAATTAATCAGAAGTATTAGCAGGTCTTAGGGGACTGGACTCAAGTTAGTGCTTTGAGGCTCTGAAAAATTTGATGTGCTCTTGCTGCCCAGTGATTTCACATCTGTATAATGGAGGGCCATGTTCAAGAGTCAGGATTGGAGTACTATATCAGCTGAGGCCTGGTGGTTGAGAGGTTTTGTGTATCCCAAGGCTGGAGACAGCAAATCCAATGTGAATTAACTCATAATTAGGATACTTCCTACTACTGGAGGGAGAAAGTATGCACGTGTTCATATGGTGAGAAAGGGATACTCAATGTCATTCTCCTTTTTCTTTCTCTGTAGCTTTAAATTAATACAGCTTTCAGCACTGTTTTGACTGGGGATCAAACCTACTTACGTGTATGTTTTCTAAAGAGTGTGCTGAGGATGGCTGCTAGGTCTGGTTCACTACAGCTAAGAAACATTTAAAGTGAGGAGCCTGTCCAATTTTGGGAATTAAATGAATTTGCTGAGCATGTGAGGTGAAGAACTTGCTCTGGAGTTAAGCAGAAACAGAACTTCAGGGAACTTATGAGTGAAAATGCAAAATATCTTTTTTTTTTTTAACTTTCTCAAAGAACTAAGCAGAAAACTTGAGGAGCACCATCAAGACTCTAGGACTCCAAGTTGTCACTTCTCATGGACTTGCTCCTTCGACTTTTTAATAACATGTAAGTATTAGGAGCATAAATTCTTAAAGTCATGAGTTTAAGATTCCGTGGTAGTGGGAGCCCCATAAGCACTCAAGAAATATAAAAAAAAAAGCCTCGAGCCCTCACTTCGCGCACTCTCAGAACTGCTTTATGGTATTAGGTATATCATTTATGACGGTTTTCAAATGACTTTTCTGCTATAAGGGTAGAATATTAATTCTAAATCCAAAGTATATTTTGGCATCACACACACATATTGAGGTCTTCTTGCACTTTAGAAGAGGAACAGTAAAAGTGGCATCAGGCAATACAACAAAAAGAATAAAGAAACCAATCTCTTATTATTTGTCCCTTAAAGTATTGTTCTGCTCAAGTTCAGTCCTCATTCTATTTGTAATACACTTACAAAGTTTAAGAGAGAGGAATAGTACTCTATCGCATTTTATAGCATCCTGAGAGTAGTGGTGAATCTATTTTCTTTTTTTACTGTAAGCATATTTATCTCATACTATTCCACCCAGCCACCATACCACAGGAACAGTTATTTCGTTGGGGTCATATGTTTCAGTCTCTCTCCCTCTTTATTTTGTGACTTTGTACCAGATGTCAGTGGTTACTGCTGGCATCAGACTCAGTTTTCTCAATGGTCTTGCTTTAAATCTTCCCTGTCCAAAAATGTGTCTATTCTCATGGTTCAGGGACTGAAGCTGTGACCTTCCTAGTTGCTTTCCAGGTATTCTTCAATCTTTTAAGATCACAGGAGAGTCTTTTAGAAGACAAAACGGCAAACAACTTTATTTGGAAAATATACAATACAGTCATATACATAAAAGTGAACAAAACCCATTGCATCAGCAGAGCGGCCCACAGTCCCAGTCTTAATAACTGCTTGGCTTATTGAGGGTCAAAACTCTACCCATAAAACATTCCTTGTGCATCTGCAGCTTCCCTTGTGAAATCACTTAGACTCAGTCAGGTTGGCTGGTTGTTCTCCTGTGTGCTCATACCCCCTCCAGTCCAACGCGACTCAGGTGCCCGGAGTCCGCTCAGCCTTGCCACAACCACCTTGCTCTTGTTGAATAAGGCTGTTTCGCTGTTCTTGCCAAGGCTACCAGTACAAGGAAGCTGAAAAAAAAAACCTTCTCAAACCTCTTGTCTTTCAGAGACAGCCCTGTTATTGAGTGGAATTTTTCTACAACAGGTGCCTAAGTTTATCTGACCTTTAATATAAAAAGCACTGTTGCTGTAAAGTAGTTCAAATTAGCATTTCTCTTTAGCACCAGCTATAAAACAGTGCATTTTTTTAAATGAGTTCAAGGCAAGTGCTCTGGGCACGTAGATAACAGCTGCATCTCACTGGATAGTTGCCCTTAGCCTCTGTCTTTTTAATTCCTCCTGCCATTAATGATTTTCCCTCATGTTCCCACTGCGGATACAAAGAGAACGATTCCAAACCCACTAGTAAGCCAAATGTTCAGATGCAAGTACCACGGTATCCACAGTGATTCTGACCTTCCTCCTTGTAGCCAGGACCAAATTCACCTTCGGTGTAATTTTATCATGGTCAACAGAGTTCCACAAGAAATGACTTTCAGGTAATTCCCACTGGACAGCCCAGCAGGAGCTGTTTACATTGACGCTGATTCCCAGAGCTGTCCCTGGTATTTTTAGGAGAGAGGCTGGAAAGAAGAGGTTTGATTTTTCAGTATGATGTTTCGAGTGACTATTTCCCTTCTGAGTAGAAAATAAAATAACTTTAAAATGTACAAAAGGTGACATAAAACCGTATGCAATCTCTTTTATTGGACTAAGTAAAAATAAGAGGCTATCTTCCATTACTGTTGGGAAGCTGTAAAAGACTGGGGATGTGATTTAGTTGATAATGTTATTGAGCTTCTCTGACAAAGGTACACCCATCAATAACTTCTGTTATTACATTTTTATGTCCTCTAAAAATAGCTGTTTATTTGCTTTACATCTTTTTCTTCTCAGAAACAATTTGTGGGCCAGCACCCTTTAAAGAATAATTAATTTTAGCTTATAAATTACAGGACTCCTTGAAGTTTCCCTGAATAAGTTAGAAGACATCATAAGTCATTTTCTCTCCATTTCCCTTTCTCATACTTGTATTGCATTGCCTATGGAAAAGGAGAAAACTGACATGCCCGTGTGGAACTGAGCCACAGTAAGGGAATCTGGGGTTGGCCCGTGGGCCAGGAGTTACCACAACTAGGTGCTGCTGTGCAGGAACAGCCCGTTACCATCTGGTGACTTCAAGACCTTTACTAGGGCACATGGGGGAAATTTAGGACTCTCTCTGACAAAGAGAAAGAGATCACCGTCAAACTCATAACAGAGGTGGGAACAAACAGGTGGGCATAAAGAAAACAAAATACAGCCTCATCTCGTTTCAAACAGCAACACCAGCCCCCATCAGGAGTGTTCTCTGGGGATTAATATCTGCTAGCGGTTAATGAGCCAAAGCACAATGTGGGCCATTAACTCCTCCCAGCTGGTTATCAGTTCCCCAGGAAATGTCCTACACCTCAATCATTATTGTTCAATTACACCCACATCGCTGGGTCCTGCAGCCTTGCTGCGACATCACATTTCTAACAGCTGTGTTTGGCCAGCCACTAACTAAAAGGCTGCGTCCCAGTTTGAAAGTCAGTAGAGGGAGAAGGACATGAGGGCTGCTTGATGAGCAGCTGTGGTCAGTCCTGCATCTCCCTGGCTTTCGAGCAGAGCAGAGCGTACTGACAGTAGATGCAAGTGGAGAGGAAAGAAAGCAATAGTCATGCTGGCTTCTTAGCTTAGCTGTGGGCAATGATCAAGCCCGTGAAAATCAGGAGCCTCGTCCAAGCATCTGCCCCACAAAACATGACAGCTTCAGTCAGTGGTTCCCATGCAGAGGTGTTCAGAAACGTGACTAGCTGCATTGCATAGGCAAATCTGATTTCTTGTTTTGTTTTGTAAAGCCTCATCTTTCACACTTCCTATGAATAGAGACTGTGGAAACTGCAGTGTGAATCTGCTATCAAAATGTTTGCTTTTGATACTGTGAAACCTTTTTCATAAAGTTAAATCACTAGGTTCCTTTAATGTCAAAATACTGTCTGTCTATATTATGTGTATGTAACAGCTCATTCAGTATTTAAATACACAGTAAATCACAGTGGTAAAAGTTGAGGTGAGCTGTTTTCATAGCATAGAATTGAAATGAGAAGGCTTACTTTTCAAATGGGAAGAGTCCAAATGAATCAACGCTGTCATCTTTCCGCGAAATGTGTCAATTTTAATAGAACTGTCTCTTTAATGGAAACATTATTCTGTCAGAAAATTTCCAACCAGTTATATACCCAGCAGCAACTGGTAAAAATGCCAGCACTGGCTTTGAAGGCTGTCCCTCTAGCCCAGGGCAGTCTGGCTACTGAGCCAGCCAACAACCTCCTTTGCCTGAGGAGAGCTGCTGCTGCTGCTGCTTCCATCTGAGGGTGCGGGCAGGTCCCCCCTGCCAGCCCCAGTGGTGGGACCTGCTCCCATCATTCGGCTGCTTGCAGAGTTCTCAGTTTTCCTCCTTCTCTGCCACCTTGCAGCTAAGTATCATCTCCTGTTGTGTCACATACCAAACTGCCAATACTCCTTTTTCAGGCAGAATGGCAAACTATGACATCCAAGGGATTCACATCCCACCCAACTGCTCAAGTCCTAAGGGGCAACTAGGAAGGCACCTTCCAGTCCCTTGGAATATTTTTTATTTGCATTTTATGTGAAGGTGACTTCGCAATATTTTCTTTATTCAGTGTATTAAGTGGAACGAGTCAAGATTAAATAAATGAATATTTAAATACCTGGGGGAAGAAAGCTGAAGTTTCAAGGGGTCACAAGCACATGGGATATTAAAAATGAAGAGTTTGCAAAGCAGATGGCTATTTATTGGCTTTAAGGGACAAACTTAAACACAAAAATCCCAATAATGACATGAAATTTTAAATTAATTTGCATCCACTGAGAGCTACCTATGCAAGCACAGCAAATAATCACAAATGAAAATCTCAAAGTGACACTTGTTTTCATGCACAAAAATATAAGTAAGTTTTGGATGTCCATGGGAACTCCCAAAATACCTGGAACTATATAGTTCAGGGAAACAGTCTGGAAAGTTTTACCCTGGTTGCTGCTTGCAAATAAAGGCACAGTATCTGTTTCTTCTACACCTACTAAATTCTCACCAGGTAAGTGAGTGTGTTAGCTGGATTTAGCCAGAAAAACTGGGCTGCAAGAAATCTGTTGTACAGGTTCTATTTGTTTTAAATGTAAGTTAAACAAGGTTCCTTTTCCTGGATATAGCATTGTATCTTTTGTCCAGCTTGGAATAGTGACTTGCAAGCTCTAGAAACAAGGTAGTATGAGTGTGAAATAAAAAAAAAAAAACTGATTTAATTTAAAAGCAGTATGTTAAGAGCAACATCTGTAGAGTGAATTCCAGACAGTCTAAAATAGACTTTTGATCTTCTGTTCTCATGCATTACATAGTGAGAGGCTGTTGCTACAGCAGAATGTAAATAAAGTAGGTAGTCTGTTTCTCTATACCCCACCTTATAAATCTCAAGTCCACTTATACTCCTAATCCTGTACTCAGCTCGTGAAAAATAATCCTTAAGAATAAGGGAAGCTAGTTAAAAGGTGTGAAGAGTAGCGATGCTGAGTGAGAGCCCTGCCGTGTTATGCGGGCACAGAGTTATCACCTCCCCCAGGGGCATCGGGGCCTGGCTGCAGGCCCCGCTCAGGCAGACCCGGGTGGCGGTGGCAATGGCGGTGCAGTCGGCATCTGCACAGCGCCTGCCAGGGAGAGGGGGGAATTGGGACGGCATCCAGGCAGCTTCTTCTCTACACATCTCAGAGGCCAAACACCTCTACCTTCCCATTAGAAGATGTTGTTTCTGCTGGCTCTTTTTGCTTTCTCTTCCCAGGGTTTGCCCTGAACTGACCTTGCAGCTTTCTCTCCCTGCTCTTGTCCCTCAGGCCAAGCTGGACTGCCTAGAAGGTATGGACTACCAGGATGGAGTGAAGCTCGGAGCAAGCCTGCATTATGTTCATTTTATTCTGTTAGCAGATTATTTTTTGTAGTTACCTCAAATATGGTTTACATGAGCTGCAGTTGCATCTTTGACAGGCGTAGCTAGGAAATCTCCTTTGCCTTCTGAATGGCAGGTGGTTTGTAATCCGCTCTTCAAAAAAACCAAAAAATGTCTAGAGCTACAATGCCTAAATGGCGGCTCCAGGAAAGCTTTCTCCTACACGCCAGTGTTCTCTCCTGTGAAAGACAACGAGAAGTTTCTGCCATCCTTGCGCTTGTAACTTGTGCTTGTAACTCCTAAATTCTGCTCCACTGCTATGCTTTGCAGGCTCCAGCAGCAAGGTTCCCAGAACAAGAACCAAAACAACTCCCCATAAATGCTAATGAAGGTCATGTGGATAAGTCTTTATTTGCTGAACATTAAACTTACCCTGAAGGACAATTTCCAAGAGTTTAAATCTTCAGTGAGATGGGGAGGGGAGGGAGGAGTATTAAGACTCTCTTCTAATGTCAGTGCCTTCTAGCCACTTCCGTTACTTTCATTTTATTCCTTGCCACTGATCCTTAAATAGAATTTATGGTTGTCCATTTTGCGCTCACCTTTCTCATAGGGTCACAGATGTATCCATGCAGAATGATTACTATCATATAGCCAGAGGAAATAAATGCTCCGGAAAAAGAGTTCCAGGAAAAAAAAGGAGGATACGATCTCTTGGAAAAAAATCAAGCTTCTCCTATCTGCTGTAGAAAAGACCCAAAAGGGACAGAGTAACTTTTCAGCTTTGCATACATTATGGCAGCAGCTTTGCGGTTAGTCTCGCCACATCCAGCATTATCCTTAGTCAGAACACAGCTTCACAGAAAGAATCCAAAGTTCATGGAGGAGAAGTTACACTTGTCAGCATGCTGGCAGAAAATAATCTTCCATTTACCTGTAAGGATCACATCTTCTCATGCCATGAGAAATAATATGCAGTCCCTGAAAGTGCCATGCATAGAGTGAGGCAACAAAACATACACACTGTCCTAGTAATATCTTAGACAAAACTGCCAAAATGATCGTTATACTTCACCGTTATTGTGACTCCTTTATGTGCCACTTCACTGGCGGTGTCTTATCACAGGAGCACGTTATTATGTTGGATTAGTTTTGTGTATCAGATGGAGTGGAGTACCACCTTTGATGCATCATTTCAGTGACCCCTTCTTACTTGGGTCAGTGGTCTGGTTTCTATCTTGAGGTGCCCCGCGTGCAATGCTGGTCCGATATGTGCATGTGTGAAAGCCAGCATGTCACCATCTAACCTGAAGAGCCAAGGAAACATTGCTGACAGGATGCAGTGCCCTGAATGTACTTTCTGTAAAGAGATTATGTAGTGTCTACAATGCCATCTGCAAAGAAAAACCTACGTAGACCAACAAAGAAAGACAGATACGAAGAGGATCCTACTGGTTTCACTGGGTATAAGGATTCAGAACAAGGCCGTGAATAATTTCATTCAAATTGGCTGAGCAAGATTTCGAAAATTTTCAGAACTTCAGCCTTCAAAATGAAAGATAACACAGTAATTACTCAAGAAAAATAACACTGCAAAACTGTCTTATTCAACAGAAAAGTAGCTCTTATGTGATCTCTGTCAACTTTTGGCATTGTTTTATTCTGAGAGATTGACTTTAGTGTGACACTAGCCATGTTACCTACTTAAAACCACAAAATAGTTTACTGTCAAAGGGCAGAAGAGTTTAAAAAGTTTACCATCTACTTTTGAAGAAGTATGTAAAAGAATCTAAGTAAACTGGTCTTGAATTTTGACAAATAAAACCTATTTTTTCATCTTTCCTCCCTTAGCTCCTGTGTATTTTTTCACTTGGTCATACTTGGGACTAGAATTAGAAATGTCAGTTCAACCATCAAAAAGATGTTAGGCACTCAGATCCTGTTTCAACTGGAGTTGAGCACTGAAGTACAAATCACAGTTTTCAGTGTTATTTTCTAGCTACAAGGGATCCTAAAACATTATAAGTAACGAAGAAGATAGGGGATACACTTTAAAAGATGCCCACTGTACCTTAGGTAAGGTTACTGATGTGACACACCTAGCCTCCTCAGAAGAAAGAATTATACAAAATCTTGCCAACGTTTGTCCTTATGAAAATTTCCACTTTTTTTTTTTTAACAACTTGTAGGTCTGAAACACCCACATGTGGTAGTACTTAAAGTGAGGGAACTGGAACCTTTTGGAATTTTTTCACGCTTCTCTCACAATCAGCAGAGGGTTGTGGAGTGAAAGGTTGACACATGGGTCACTTTTGCTGACACATTTGCTAGATCACAAGCAGCTGCCAGACAATTTGTTTCAAGGACATAGAAATCATTGAGTTACAGTAAGAGAGCACACATCTTAATCGGTAGCTCCTCTGCAGAAATGTGTACCTAAGTTTGAAAGTGGTCTCCTTAACTAACTAGAGAATATACAGAAGAAAAACCACTTTGTAGGTCTTTTAGAAGACTTGAGTCGCTAATTGTAAGATATTTTGATTGATTTCCTCTTTCATAACATGACAGTTGGACCAAAACTGACATGCATAAAAAATTCACAAACGAAATATTTCAAACATAAACTTCCTACAGAAAACCAAAAGCTACTTTTCAGACTCATGAAAGTTCTCTGGAAAAATATCATGCTTCCTTCACTGCCTGCTCAGATGGTGGAATTAATGTGACATTTGAAGTCCTCTATGGCAGAAGTCTCCATGTAAGCTTTGCACTTTCTCTTTTTTTTGTGTTTGCACCAATCACATGTACAGCAAAGAGCCTGTTTATGGTCTCGAAAGCAGTTGGTACTATTTGTATGTAATTCTTGCTGAATGAGTGTTCTCCATTGGCACATTTTTTCTGCCTAAAAAGCTCTTTCTAACATTCTCATTTGCAAAACCAATGGAACAATGGGAAAGTGAGCTGAGCTATACTGTGATTCACAGATAAGCATTACACTTCGACTGATGGTCCTTATTACTGCAGAGGACACAACTTACTTTCAACTTGAGCTTAGGTTTGCTGGGCTGACAGAACACAGTCACACAGAAGTCACCGAGAGACAGTAAAGATAAAACCTTCACTAACATTTGTAAAAAATTAACAAAACCTTCCTGAAAATGTAAAATATACGGCATGTAAAGATAACTTCTAAGTAGAATTTTTTCCTCTCAGGGCACACACACTCCAAGAGACAAAATTATTAATGATGGATTAATCTTTTCCTGTTGCTTATTCCCCATATACACCTCAGTCTGTAACACTGCAGTCATTTGCTGTGGAGGTCGTGATGGTGCCATGGAGAGTAATGACTGCAGTTGGCAAATTAGGCATGGAACAGGCTAACTGCAGCAATATTCTTGTTTATATCACTTAAACTTGCTTGCAGCCTTGAAACTGGGCACATAGCTAGTTTGTGTAATTTCCTCTGCTTACCTTGGTTAACTTAAATTACTTCTTATTTCATCATGTCTTAATGTTGGCCTGAGTCTCTGAGTCTCTGACTCTGAGTCCTGCCACCACAGACACAAAACAGAGCTCCCAATCTTTCCCTGACAAGTCTATTTTTTCTTTTGCAGAAACCGCTCCATCTTCCTTGCCAGTTTGCTCTTTACAATAGTTCTCTTCTTAATCCTAAAACTGCATAAGAGCTAAAGTTTTCCCCTTATTCCTTCCATAACCTTCTGAAAATTGGCTACCTCTCCTCTCCACCCTCACAGATAAATTTCTTATTCCCCTGCTATGACCAGAAGGCTGCTGCAACAATCCTTTTCCCGACTTGTCAGAACTGTCTTGAGGAGGGTGGAGGTTGCATTCACTGGTAGAATGGACTATTCATCTGAAAAAAAAATTATCACAGCACTACTTGTCACTTCAGCTATGATCCACTACAAAACCTTTCTCTCTTCCCCTGTTGTGAAATCCCTGCCTAGACTATCCCCTTGTTTCTGCTGTTGACCCCTTCTTCGGCTCTGCCAATAATACCAGTCGTCTTGTGTTCTCCTCTCATGTAAGAAGAGGCCTCCAAAAATTCCCCTCCTTCAAAACTGTCTCTTGTCTTAATTTTTACAAAAAGCGTATGCTTGTTAAAATTCAGGCAGCAGACACGCTGGGGTTCCTTTGTTTCAGGCTAACTAGTATTGAGTCATCATTATGTCTCTGTTCCCCCTCCTGGTTCAGCAGACATTTTTTATTACTTACATTACACTTAGGTTTTAAATTCCTATATAAGGTATATACTCTACGTTGTAGAATGAGGGCCACATGCTGGATTAGTTTCTGACAGCTGCCTCAATACAATAACAGAAATAATATGTTTCTACCTAAGTTGTGGAGAGCGAGACCTGCACCTGTAGGCTTGTCAGTCCAGGCACCTTCAACAGCTACCATAATCTGCATTAAAATAGCTGACACAGAACAAATTCCTGTTTTTTATTAACATCTAGCAAACACAGATGTGAAGGCTCAGCCCTAATGGAGAGAGTCAGAGGAAAAACATCTAGCAAACACAGATGTGAAGTCTCAGCCCTAATGGAGAGAGTCAGAGGAAAGCTATTGATGAAGCAATACTTCATGGTGTTTGGCATGTGTAGCGTTACACGGTGTGAGCACTGTGTGTGTTTGGGGGTGGGGTGGGAGGTTGGGAGTTTTATAGATACCCTTGAGGCAGCAGCTCTGCATTAAGGAGTGTTTCTAGTTGGAAAGGGAAAGGGAAAAGCAAATG
>NW_009225055.1:16312-45388 GCF_000690835.1 Fulmarus glacialis
AAACTTTACGTGGGAGATGGTTGCCTTTCAAAAAAACCTCTTTCATAAATGAAAAGGCAGCCTTTCTTCCACAGGCTACTGATGCCTGTAAGACCGGTTAGAAAAGCATCGGTCCCTCCCCAACAGGGTGCCCTGAGCAGGCCCAGTACCTCCTGGGGTGGGGGAACTACCAGGGGAGGTTTCACCTCTCAGCAGCATTGCTGGGCCCTGAGCACACCAACAAGCCATGGTCCCTCAGCAGACCTCCTTCTCCTTTCCCTGGGCTCTTGTTCGAGAAGCAACAGGTCTGAGAAGCTGCATTTGGTGTCTGAGATGGTGCATTTTGTGATGTGGGCACAGCTCGCCCCGGTACCACTGCCGAGGGATGCTGATGCACTCCCTTTGAGGAGAGGCAGGCTGGACAGACCAATACAAGATACACAATGCTTCTGAACTGGCTGCTTTTCACATCCCCATGAAGCATTGATAGCTTTGGAAATATATTTTTTAAATAAGCTTTTTATGCCAATGAGTGAACTCAGAGCCAGGTGCAAGCTTGCCATTCAATAGCCATTTTGAAAGGGGAAAGCATATGCATAGCTATACAAGAAGTGTTTTGTATTAAAAAAAAAACCATAGACTAAAGAAGTGATAGCACGAAAATGAGGTCTACAATGTGGGCCTACAAACCCAATATACTACCAGCTTTTGTACATTATTTGGCATGGATGTGTTGGGTTTTTCTGGTAGTGTGAAGAAACCGTCTTATTTATGTCCTACTAACCCAGTGTTATCACCTCCCACCACCACCCTTTCAAGTCAGATAAAACAGCATAACCAATTCTGTCTCCACAGGCTAATCTGCATTGTCCTCATCTTGCCACTTCAATGGTATTTAATGTTCTCCCTACAAATACGCTGATTCAGCTTGACCTTCATCTCACACTTCACATCCCCTCTCAACCAACTTTACAGCCACCTCGCCAGCAATCTTTAGCTCAGACACAGTCTGGGTCCCTGCTCTTCTGCCAAACATTCATTTTTGCGTGCATCAGACCAGATTTTCCATTCCTCTGCTTCGGTGTAATTCAGTTATGCTTAATTGAGTTACCTCTGACATCCTTCAGTAGCAGAGAAGAGACCTGGCCGATCATCTTTGTTTTGTCAACTGTAATTCTCAGTTACAGTTTTCTTAAAACTATCATCTCCAATTCACTGCCTATTTCAGTGCAGGGGTGGACAAAGCTCAATTTGAATGGCAAGTCGTACGTAAATGGTTTATTAGACCAGGCCCTGAAGTCCCTGGGGGAGCACCAGCCCCCATCGAGCTGGAAGGTGCTCAAACGCCCGAGAGCCTTGCACTGAAGGGCGTCCAGTTAAAATAGACTAGAAGAATGGCTGGAGGGAAAGTCTTACCATATAAAAGATGTGGAGCTGAGGAAACACTGATTTGCCAGATTTATATAGAAGAAAACTGAACAGATACCATTAAGGTTTGACTTAGTACCCCTTCCTCATGAAAATACTCTTCCCATCCACAAGCACATTTTTAAAAACCTATTTCTTCTCCATTCTTTCAATTTTTTTTTTTTCCCCAGCTAAACAGGGTTAGAGTTGGCCAGTTTCATTACCTCGTGTAAGGCTCTCCATCCCCACGGAAGTCAGCAAGGGCACGCTGTCATACATACCTCACACACGTTGGGGCTGATGACTTTTGTTTCCAGGAAATGCAGTGCTGCAGAAATAGTGTCTGTAAGGATCTTTCGCAGAGTTTCTCAAGCTTTTATGGACACTTCAGGTAGCATTCGATGACTTCATATTTTCTGAGAACAATATGAGTGCCACCAGAGAAACAGCATGGGAAAGACAAAAGCGGTTAGTGTTTTGCCTCTTAAAGATTTCAGAGCAAAATTATTGAACAGATGTAGCAAATATGGATTTGTATACATGTTTACTCTGAGAAATGAAAATGACTGATAACTTTTTTAATGAAGATGGTATAGAAAATGAGCCGTGTCAGAACAAAAATATTTCATCCTGGCAGCTCCTGTTTGGAAGATACCATTAATCCTTTGTCACATGGCTCAATATTTCAGAAAATTATTTTGTGCATATGTGCATATTTAAAGATTAGCTAAAGTTCTTGCATCTTAATGAAAGCAAGTAAAAAGGTACTTTGTAGTTTATTGCATTACCATTATTCATTGTGTTTTATTGGTATGTTCTCTTTATTTTATTAGTACCTAATCGTAAAAGCTTTGTGTGTGTTATGCTTTTTGAAAGGAAAGATTAAACTGCTTACTATTCTACAATGTAAGATAGATGTAAAATAGAGGCAGCGATAAAAGCACATAGTCTTTTGGTATGCAGCTGGATGTGATATAAGGAAGACATTCAGGCTAAATAAATTTGTTATTTTAAATGAAAGCTGAAAAATAATCCTTCAAAAAGTAAGTTAGTTCTAAATTTGTCAAAATATATGTCTAAACATATGTCTTAATAATCATACCAGCCTTGTAAAACAAAGGGACTATATCAGAATTTCTTAAGCCTGCATTTCCCTGGTATGTTCTGAAAGCATGGCAGAAAATAAAGCTGATGGGAAACACCACTGTGCTGCCAGTGTTTGTGCATATATTTAACTTTATTCCCCTGAATAGTCCCATCAAATTCTCTAAAATTGATCATAATTTTAGAATTAACAATGGAGATGAGAGCTTGAAGGATTTGGAGTGCACTTTACCCTTCTGGTCTTAAACTACAACTAAAAATTTTCTAACTTTTACCTTTAGTAGAGTTCTTCTAGTCCCTTTCAACACCTTGCAATTTTGCAAGTCTAGAAACAAAAGAGCAGTTTGCAGTTTTGGGGCTATATTTTCTTAAGTATCATATTTCAGAGCCCTTGTTAAGTTTAGAATAATGCATAATCGAAGCTGAAAATTATCTTCCTCCTCTAAATTTGTCTCTATGGACTTCTAGACCTCAGTATTCCTTGCCAAGTTTTAGTTAATAAAACATGAAAAGGATTTTTTTCTTTGACTATGAAAATAAGTCTTTTCCGTTGCTTCATTTACAAAACATTTTAAAAAACAAAACCTGTTTCCTGAAATGAAAAACTACACTGAGATGCTGATATACTTAGTAAATCATCACTCCTGAAAACTGGTACTATTTTATGGTTTTTCACACCTTTCTATAAATAAAACCCAGTCATGCTGGTAAATGCTGCCCAATGAGTTTTCCCCCCACCCCGCCCTTATTGTTTTTTGATGGCTTCTATTAACGCCTAAGAGGAAATACTACATATTTCATTATAATATCATTTTATGCAGAACACTATATATGAAGTATTTTGATTTGTCATTTGTCCTTTGAAAAGGTGTACCTTCAAATTTACAAAACAAAACCCCATATTTTTATCTGATTATGCAAGCTACTGAATGCCCCTTTGTTTATCTTATATAAAAAATAAGTAAGCAGGGAGAGTCAGAAAATCTATTATATCATTAGAGTTGTCTAATTTCACAAGTATGAAAATGGGACCATTTCCAAGAGACATCTGCTTTTTTATCAAAATCTTCCCTGGTCTTTTTCCTGTATCTGCACAGTCACCAGAATCTGCCATTTGCACAAACTGAAAAATTCGAGGAAGCCTTTTGTTATAAATCTGGACTCAAGAACGAATATGACCTGATAACTCTGAAGCTCTAATGAGGGAACTGCAGTTTATATGATAGTACAGATGTACTCTAGATAGTGGCAATCCCTAACAAGTATTTGTTCACGTACTTTGGCTCGGATACTATTAACAATATAAATATGTTTTTAAATATATGTGTATAATATATATATTTATGTTCTCATATACGTTCTGATAGCATTACCGGTATGCAGCTAAGGTACATGCTGGCATGATATATTCTCAGTTTGGGCAGAGGTATGGATTAACACCTGTTCATAGGAAGGCAGCTATTTAATATAAAACTCTAACAATGAAAAAATGTATGGTGTTAATATAATTAATGTGACAGCACTGATGTGAAGATCTGTCTAATGTCAGCTATAAGGCATTAAAACAATTAAATCTGTGCATAGCTAATAATCTCTGGAATACTTCTTCCTAGGAAGTATGCTCCTTAAAGAATAGATTATCAATTCTTCGTCTTTAGCTTGCACTATGCTGACATAGTTTACATTATAGAAAATAAAATAAGCCACAGCAGGCAACAAAAGTCCATGTTAATCTAACAGGTCATGATACAAAATTGCCACTTCTTACTTAAATTTTTAGTATGGCTAAAACCCTGTTCCTGTCTTCTAAGCCTGTGAAGAGTATGTCATCTTCAACTTGGCACTCTCTCAAAATTTTCACATTTCTTTACATAAAAAATTTAGAAATTATTCCTACATTACATTTCTAAGACAATTCTTTTCTCATCCTCCTTAAAGCGGGGCCCTTATCTCACATGTCAGTTACTGCAACATCCTTTTCTCTTTCTTTGTGAAATGTGATCTCAACCTTACTCCCACTCACCCCACCTGCTGCAAAGGTCTTTTTCCTAACACGCCACATTGACCGTCGAGATTTCCCTGTGCACCCCATCCCTGGGCTTCCGTTCTCTGTTTCGCTGACCATGCTGCTTGATTTCCTTCTGTAAGACTGCTGATACCCATCCAGGCCATATGCACTTCCTCTCATTTCTTATAAAAATCCTGATCTCTGGCCAGATATAATGCCAGCCTCCACTTCTCTTGATAACCTTCAAACACAGAGTCTTCATGTTTCTCTCCGGCACCCTTCATACTTTAAAAGAAAGGTCTGTGACTAGTCACAGAGCTACCTCATTATTTTTCTTCCCTATCTTCCTTATAATTTTCCTTTGCTCTGCTGCCTATAAACTTTTGACAACAGCATGCTCAGAGCATATGTTGATCAATAAATATTATTTCTTTACTCTTTTATTAGTCTTCTCACTTAGCCTAAGCTCTCTCAGAGGCAAAGGATGTCTCGTGGTCCCTATTTCCACAGTGCCAAGGACAATGGGTCTTTGTCCATGAATTAGGCACCTAAATGCTTTAATATTCTGAATAGTAACTTGTATTCCCTATAAGTAGGTCTCTACCCATGAAACAGATAGATAAGCAGAATTTTAGAAGCTTGAATTAGGAAGTAATATGTTCTAGGGCATTTTCATGCTAAAGCCTTAAGGAAGCAGCATGTTTGACTTTTGTGCTGGGATTTCACATTGTACATTTCTATTTTATTTGCCCAAGGAAACCCTCCTCCACATCAGACTTCAGTTTGTCTTGTTCTGTAAAAACTGCCGGCTGCTTCAGGGAAAGATTAGAAAAACCCTGTAGAGGAAAATTATGTGAAAAATATGATAGAAAGTTTGTTTAATTCTATCAGTTCATCACTGGCTTATATGATGAAGCACGAAAGTACTCATTTTCTCAAAAGAAAAACAATCCCTCCTATAAATTATTATATGTATGACTATAATTCTGGCTTTGGAGATTTTAGAGGGAGGGATAACTAAAAGAAAAAAACCAGAAACATACTATTTGTTATACATTTCATCATTTTTCCCCATCTCCTCTCATTAGGAAAAAGCAAAGAACAGAAATAGTCACTGACTTCAGAACAGAGATTAGGAAATAAGATAGACATTAATTACCAACAAAGTAGTAGGAGTAATGGCAAAAAGACAGTGATATTAACCTGGATAAGCTTAGTAAGTTAAAGATAAAACTGTGCTCATCACATGAATAGTCGTTGCTATTTCCTGCAGAGAAGGACAAAAGTTCCCAAGGCAATGATGGCTTAGACATTCTTGTAAAAATGAAGATTTTACTTTTTTTCTGTAAGTGAATGGAATGCTACAGGAAGAAGCATGGTGGAAAAGCCTGAGAGTGTATAGCAATAAAAAGAAATGGCTATATGAGTGAACTCTGTGGCACTAGGAAGCAAATAAAGAGACTACTAGGTCGAAGGGATGACAAATGCAAAATGTCAGCATATGTGGAGACATTCTTGAAAGAAAAGGACATAACAAAATGGCAAATAAAAGACAGGTTTGCTATGAAAAAATATTCTAAGTCAAAGCTAAAAGCCTATATTTAAAGACACTATTAGTAGAAGAATGTAAGTATGTTATGTCTCTTAATCCACTCACTGAGTATCAATTAATAGAAACTAGAGAGATATAGAACATTAAGTGCAAATGTACTCCCTTTTAAAAAGCGCTCAGGCATGAAGAAATGTCTTTGCATAGAACAATGAAAACAAAGCAGAAGCAAATAATTGAAAAAGAAAGAAATCTACAAGGCTACTTTCCTTAACAATACTTTCAGAAGTGCTGAGGGCTCTTGAACTTCCTCATGTCAATAATCTTCCTCACACTGGTTTTGTTTTAGGTTTTCCTAACACGAAGCTTCTAACCTTGTTTGACTAACGCATGTGTGTAACCCAGCCATGTATGATGCCGTTGGAAGGATTACACCATTAAGATAAGAAGAGCTTAGGGACTTCCTGAGCTAGGGGTCTTATCTTTGACTATGCCATACAATCTGATAACCTGCTGTGAAGAAGTGGTAATAAAACCCCTTCGTACTGAAATAAATGTGGCCAGTGTTATTTATTTTTTAGATAATTGCAGTAGCAGCACATTTTGCTTTTGAGATTCCTGGCACTGTAAGATGGCATTCGGAGGTACAATACCTAAAGACTAGGCTGCCTGTCTGCTTACTCACCGCAGCAAACTCTGGCAGTGAACTCACCTCAGGAAAATGCAGTGTCCCTGCTCAGGGAAATACAAGACTTCAGACATGCTGTTTCTTGCATTTTTCATATTACATAATAGCCACAATTAAGCAAAGGTCTTTGAGCTCTCATTTAAAGAAACACTACCTGAACAGAGACTATCTGAATCCTGAAATCATTGTGGATAGAGAGGAGACAAGCTCCTACTTGAAGGAATATGATTATTCCAGAGTAGTTTGTGAATCCCTAGTAGGGATAGGTCCCTGGACCTTCTGAGTATCTTGCAAATACAGAAGGAAAGGATGCACCAAGGATGACTGGGGCCACCTGAATGCCAGCAATTTTTTCTAATTCATGCACATTGATGTACACCTAGACATTCTCATTACCTGTTGGCAAAAATGTCACTGTTTGAATCCCACTTAGCGACTGTCACCATCTTCCATCAGCATTAGGAGGCCTCACTGAGTATTAGTGTTGGACACCCAATTGAAGGAAATCATGTGAGCAAGGAAGAAATCGTCATGTGATCAAGGTGTTCCTTAAAAATAAGGTGTCCTAGACAAATAATTCCTGAATAAGTACTTAAAGACACTGTGTTAATAAGGGAAACATTCATACAATCGATGTATTAAAGGTTACTTCTAGCCTGCTGTCTTGAAAGAGAACTTAATCATCAAATATCCAAATGCTGTTCCATTAAGATAAATGCATGTTTACACTGGGTTTATCTCAACAAATTTGATTTGATAATTTACATTGATGTTGTAGCTTATTGACAGTTTAGCTAATGCCTCTTGCGTCTTCTGTACAATTGTTTGACAACGTTGCTTTATGACTTTCCTGAGCTGTCAAACACACTGAATCTACATCTCCACATGAGCACGCATGAATGGTTCAGTAGCTTCTGTGTACATAAAAGCTAGAATGATGAAACACAGAAATACAGTTAAAGGCATAGATAACCAAACCCAATTAGTCTACATAGTTTGCACTCTGTTGACTCTGGTAATTTTAATTGTTTTCAATCACAAACAAGACAAAGGTCAACATGAATGTGAATCATAGCGGGTCATGTGGTTCTTGCAGACTTACAAACAGGTTTGTCAGCATTTCTGGCATACAGCAGCTGCATGATGGTACCAAATGTTTTATGTCTAAAGCTCATTAGGGTTTTTTTGCTTTACAAAAATAGAAATCTGTGCACGCTTTGAAACAGGAAGCTCTGAACTCAAACTGTACATCACACTCAGTTAACTTTTCTTGAAACGCCTGCCTCAGGTAAGGCCATTAACATATTCATACTGATCCATTTTCATTATAGAGTGAGGAAGTAGGTTAGCTACGAAGAAAATGGATCTATTCCTCATAGCAAGAATCAGTCTGATGGTTTATTTGTAAATATAATGTAGCAATAGGGAGTGAGGGAAGATACACAAAAGTATCCAAGCTAGGAACAAAGGTTTCTTGTGCTTTGTAGACCATTGCCCTCACTTTCAAATGCACTCTGCCCCCACTAACTATACTGAGGATTTTCTTTTCATAAACTCAGTCTTTAAACTTTCTTTAATTTGCTCATTGCAGAAGTAATTGTTTTAGTTGTTGACACATAGAAGGGCTTGTCACACCTCACAACTTATAACCACTAGATTTTTTTCCCTGTAACATTGATGGTACACAGTGTAGCCAGAATGACTAAAAGCTAATGTATGCTCTTCTAAAATGTTTCATTTGGATTACAAATATATCTTAGGCCTAATTTGTTTAAAATCTATATGCATGAATAGGTCAAGGACACAGGATCCTAAATGATGAGACACTGGAAACTCTGCCAAGAGGCCAAGGGAGTGTTCACTTTCTGGCTTTCTCATGATGGAAGCAGGACGGCCTGGAGGCAGGGCAATGCAATAATTAAATGGGCATTGCCAAAAGGAATGGACACAGCCAAGCTGGCCACAGGATGTCCTTATTCAGAGGTTTTCTAAGCTGCTGAAATAACTTGCAGATAAAAAGACTGGCAAACTGTGAGCCAGTGATGACCCACTTCTGGCTAGCAGAAAGTAAAGAGAATTCTTGGTGTGACTGTAGCCATACAGACTTTCACAGCTGGAAAAATGGGGGAGGATTGTTTCTCTTTTTTTTCCCGCCCAAAACACCAAGAATAATGAGAATGGGCATCAGGGCCCAAATTTTGCCAAGATACCTTCTCTTCAGTGCTGTGATTTTCAACACGTAAAATTAAAGAATAACAATTCCTGTGCCTATCTCCTTGGACACCAGGAGGAAACATATTAATTTGCCTGGGCACACTTTTGCAATTGCTTCATTTGACATGGCTTGTGAAAAGTCCCCTCAGGGTGTGGGTAAGAAGTGGTTGCAATATAGACCGTTATATTTTAAGTGTGTGATATCCGTGCAGTGTCCATTACCTTCACCTCAGAACCTCATAAGCTTTAACGCAATTACTCTCTAGCTGTGTTGTGAGGACATGTAATGCTGCTATTCTTATTTATTAGTGAAGAAAATGATGTATTGGAAGACTAAGATCTACATATTTAGATACTTAATTCCAACCGACCCCATCTGAAAAAAATTAAATCAGTAGGATACATGCACCTTTATACCCCCAAAGATTTCGTTAAAACAGTTTGTCTAGGGGTACCACAGGGGCTTATGGGATCAGGGGAACTGGACCCAATTGCGTGCTCTAACTACAGATCCAGCCTTTCTCCCTAGATGGTTATTTCCAGTATCTCTGTATTCATCTCCTTATAGGGAGACACATTTAGTGTCAGGACTGGAGATGAGTTTATTTACTGAATGTAGCCTGAGAGAATTTATAAAAAGCTATTATGAACCTAGGCGTGTAACTGCATCCTTATCATTTGTTTCTGGGCATATGTGTCCTAGCATGTGCCTGTGTTACTTTACCTCTCTCCATTTCAAAACCTATGAACTGGAATGAAGCTTACCTTGTGTTTGAACGAGTCTTTAGTACAGAAGCATAGCTCAGTAATGCAGAAAAACTCTTATTTTTTTGGCATATGCAAAACCTTCTGTTAATGTGCTTGGCCTTAGGGCACCAGGAACTCCACAAAGATTTATTCACATTTGCTGTGTAAAAGGTTCATGAGATGAATGGGAACGTTTCACAGGAAACTGTAGATTCTGGCTACTAGGTTTTTGTTTCAGCTTCTGAGTTGCCTCTGATGTAGCTCATATTCTTCCTTTTGCTTTCAGTGTTGCTCATGAGACTGTTCAGGGAGAATTATTTTGTTATTGCTATGACTGTTTTTCACTTGGGCTGCTCATGACCTTATCCAAATGCCTCAAAATCCATCAGTAGTGTTCAATGAACCTTTCTTTACTAGCTAGAAGATGGAATGGCATCTTCCCTTTTGTTCATTGTATGTTGTCCTGGGCACACCTGAATGGCTTTCTTCTGCTCTGCCAGCCATTTTAATACGTACTTTATTGTATGAACAATACTAGGCTACTAGGACAACATCAGCTTTCAGCGCAAGGAAAGGCTATTTTTGTATTTGAGAGCAACAACTGTTTTCTTTCCTCATCCGTAAATTTTCAGATGAGTTCAGTCTGCAGCATGCAGCTGTAGACTATGCTGAAGTTCAGCCCCAAGGCCTTTGCCAGATCATCGTAAAGATAGAAGCCATCTGTAAAACCTGGATCTCTGTGCAAACTTCCTCAAGACTGGAGCCATTCAGATCTGAGGCTTTGATTTGCATGACACACTTCTGAATATTGACATTTGGTTGTGTCAAAAAACACAAGTTAAGCCAGCCCAGAGCTTTCCTCTCCACCTGTTTGTACAAAGCTGCCAAGCAGAAAAATTAAATGCTTATCTTACTAAATGGGAAAGCCTGCTAAAACTCCTCAGCTGTTGATTTCTGCAGTTAGTTTTTGTTTACTTGTTCCTATAAAAATGTTGCTAACATCTCTTATTAAAGCTGGGTATCTGTTCAAGGGTGTTGAGGCAATAAATCCCACCAAGTCTGGCTTCTCTTTTGGGATACAGACTCACAGAACGGCGGAGGCTGGAAGGCTCCTCTGGAGATCATGTAGTCCTGTCGCTGCAGCTCTGTAGTGGGGTCATGCTAGCTATCAGAAACTCCTGTCAGTGCAGATAAGGGGTTCCTGTACAGCCATAACAGTGGTGTCGCTTGAACAACAAGCTTGGGGACGGGGCTTACTTACCATCACTGCACAGCCCTTGAGACTTGTTCAGAGCCAGTTCTGCTATGTCTGAAACTGTGGGGCAGGCTGCGCCTCTCTTGTTTGTCTAATTTCAGGCCACACCATCTATTTTACACTCCACCAAAAGAATGGCTCACAGGAACATAATATGATAGCAATTGGAAATATAAGGAAGGAGAAGGAGGGTAGTGACTCTAGCTTTGAACAGAGGAAACCAATTACAATCAGCAGACGGGAAAACGTCTCTGTCCATCTCTTACTCTTTGTTTGGAACAGCTCAGGGTGACACTGACCTCCCCCTCACCCTCCCCTATCACTGCCCTTTGTTTGTTGAAAACAAATCTAACAGCTGACAGGCAAGTAGGTGACCGAAGTGATCAAAAACCTCCCAACATGTGCCAAACAGTAGGCACAGCTGTATGTTTGTCGCTGGACTGCTTCTTGTGCAGAGAAAATGAAATGGCATTTGTTCAGTTCTGACCGGGCTGATATTTCACATCTTGCTTTCGATGCTTTTTGATCTTCAATCTGTTGACTGCATTTCCCTCCAAAATAATGAGGGAGCCTGCTGAGGAGCCACAAAACATGCGAGAGCTGGGGAAGAGAACAGCACAGCCCAAGGTTCATCATATTGGCAATTTAATAAGGCCTCCAGGGACCTGTACTTTAAGTGGTTGGGGGATCTCTTACAGTGTAAATTTTTGTTTCCCTTGGAGAAACTGCACTACATAACATTAAGAGAGTTACGGGAACTTACTGGTACGCCTACTCAGTCATTACTTCACAGATGTTCATGCACCAAGCATCTAATCATGGTGCAAATCATGGACTTTGTGACTGAGAAGCAGAATTTGGCACAGTTTGTCATTTGAAAAACCCTTTTCTGAAAGGCAAAGAGCATGGCAATATGGACAGTGGGATCGAGTGCACCCTCAGCAAGTTTGCTGATGACACCAAGCGGTCAACACACTGGAGGTGTGTGGTGCAGTCGGCACACTGGAGGAAAGGGATGACATCCAGAGGGACCTTGACAGACTTGAGAGGTGGGCCCATGCGAACCTCATGAAGTTCAACAAGGCCAAGTGCAAGGTTCTGCACATGGGTAGGGGCAATCCCAAGCACAAATACAGGCTGGGCGGAGAATGGATTGAGAGAGAAGGCCTTGGGGGTGTTGGCTGATGAGAAGCTCAACATGACCCGGCAACGTGGGATTGCAGCCCAGAAAGCCAACCATATCCTGGGCTGCATCAAAAGATGCATGACCAGAAGGTCGAGGGAGGTGATTCTCCCCCTCTACTCTGCTCTCGTGAGAGCCCACCTGGAGTACTGCATTCAGCTCTGGGGCCCCCAGCATAATAGGGACATGGACCTGTTGGAACGAGTCCAGAGGAGGGCCACAAAGATGATCAGAGGGCTGGAGCACCTCTCCTATGAAGACAGGGTTGTTCAGCCTGGAGAAGAGAAGGCTCTGGGGAGACCTCATAGAAGCCTTCCAGTACCTGAAGGGTGCCTACAAGAAAGCTGGAGAGGGCCTTTTTACAAGGGCCTGTAGTGATAGGACAAGGGGTAATGGCTTTAAACTGGAAGAAGGTAGATTTAGATTAGATATAAGGAAGAAATTCCTCACAATGAGGGTGGTGAGGCACCGGAACAGGTTGCCCAGAGAATTTGTGGATGCCCCATCCCTGGAAGTGTTCAAGGCCAGGCTGGAATGGGGCTTTGAGCAAGCTGGTCTAGTGGAAGGTGTCCCTGCCCATGGCAGGGGGATTGGAACTAGATGATCTTCACGTCCCTTCCAACCCAAACCATTCTATGATTCTATGATTCTATGATTCTAAATCTTTGCCACTGCTTTCTAAGAGGGGGTGGTTTTGTTTCAGCTGGCCCAGGTCTTTTTTTAAAATACTGCTTCTATTAAACCATCCCCATTCAAACACCTTCTTTCTCTCCTTAGAAGTTAAGCTACATACTGCCTATAACACATTACAGTTTGTCTCAGAAATGTTAAACTCAGTGTCTCAGTTCTCAAGATTAGGTGGCACAAGGCCAGTGTAAATTCATTCCTCTCTGGCTTAAAAAGTAGCAAATCCCGCTAAAAAAAATATAAGGAGCGGCGTAACATTTGGAAGCAGGAGAGCCTGTGAAGAGGCGGCACTGGCCTCTGTATGACATTCATATACCACAGTGGAAATGTGTCATATTCTGAAACTGATTTTCTGTTAGGGATTAGAGAGAGAAAGAAATGGGTGGAGAAGTTGGAAGGAATCAGACTATATTTTTGTGATGAGAAGGGAATCCTGGAAATAAGAATTCTTTCAGTGTTTGAAAGGAAGAACCTGTAGGGGCAAAGGTGGGGAGAAAGCTCTTGCAAGGAACACATTTCAGAAATCACTGGGAGCATTTTGCAGACTGCATGACAGCACACTGGGGAGGAAAAAGTTTTCTTAACTTGAAGTAAGAAATGTAGCCCAGAAAAGAAACCAGCTGTTCCTGATGTACCCCCGTCCTGCTCATCATTGCCACCGGTATCCTGCAAGCTGTCTCATCCTGCCCTTTTCATCAGACTTATGCAAATACTGGGTCCAGTACTTTTCTACTACAGAACCTGACAGATATTTTGTTCTTTTCCTTCCAAACACTTTCTAGATCTAGATGTAATTTCAAAGCTATTTATCAGGCTTAACTCCCTGTCTTCTCTCTATAAATCAACATTGATCTCCATCTTCTTATTCTTTTAATTAATGCTTATTCACTGAGCAGTGTATTGAGAGAAGTTTTACAAAAGGCTGCTGCTGCATGGCAGATGAAGCTGGGAGGCAGTGGTGGGAAGGGTTGGAAGCAAACACGGGGGTACTGCCTTCTTTTTCCTTTGTTACATTTCATGTGTCTCATGTTTGCTATAAAAGACAAAGTGTTGTGTTCAAGCCAGTCTTATGGAAAAGGAAAGAAAGCGTCAGAAATAAATACCATCCCTAAGTAGCTGAATGGCCAGAGTATACATAGAAAATACGCTTAGTTGTCTAGGATAGCTTAGCTACAGGTTGTTTCCAGCAGTCCTTTTCCTTCTGGATGCACAGCTTTGATGCTGTCTGCAAGGAGCGCCTGGAGAAAAAATTGCTTATGTTGGGTTAGAAGAGAAGGGAAATAAGAGAGGAGGAGGGAGAGGAGGGAGACCAAGCTCATGTCTGCTCTGTAGCTGCCTCAGTCTCTGCTCTCAGCTCGCAGCCACTGGTTCCTGATTTGCTGCCCCTTAAAACATTTTCGTTCGTGATGGTTGCCACCCATCCAGCAGCTGCCTTTCTCTTCCCAGCTGCCATCCATGGCCTCAGTAGCAGTATCCCACATGACCCTGTTGCCTGCATAGCTTGCAAACCAGCAAACTCCTCTGGGGTGGCTTCTATCTTCCTGCCTTCACCCTAAATTCCAAACCATCGGTGCACCTTAGCCCCCACCCCAGAGACTACTGACAACCACAGCCGATGCCCTGTCCTTGGCCTGGTGATGCCGAGTGATGAACATGGATGAGAAATCCAACTTGTGTTACATGTTCTGACACCGGATGTTGAAATAGCTGAGAAAGACTAAGTCTTGGCTTAATAAGTTCCATTATAAGAAGACCCATGCTTGTAAAACATGAACTCTGAATGGGTCTAACCAGGAGTGAAACATCTTTCACAGGGTTGTGTCTCAGAAGGCCTGGTGGGCCAGCTGCAAAAGCTCACTTTGAGGTAAAAAGAAGGTTTTCTGCTGAGGATCAGTGATAAATGCTGATCTATGATGTGAATTTGGCTCAGGCTGAGATGTGGAGCAGGAGTGCATTGGGCAATGGGTTTTTCCCTCTGGGAAAGGAGGAGCGCAGCTGTGGGGGCAGAAAAGGGGCTCTAGGCTGAGCCCCCAGAGCTCTGGGCTTCTCACCAGACTTTGGGGAGGTTATTGGCTGTTTCTGCACATCAAGAGGGAAGCCAATTTACAGAAACTGTGAGTTCATTCCAAAATCTGAGGTGTAAAGCACGAAGGGCATAGGTCAGTGGAACACAGCTCTCCTGGGTATGGGCAACAGCCTGCATTTTAGTACTGTCACACGCAAAGTTATTCAACCAGAAATGAAAAATGAAAGCCATGATTACAGGAAGGAGGTCCCCGGACGCAGTGACTCTGAAAAAGACTCAGGGCACTGATGAACTGGACATCACACCTATGCTCAGCATACCTATACGGCCACTATGGTTCTGGGAAGAATAAAAGGGGAATAGTGAGTAGCACTACTGACATTATGTTTCCACTGTATTCCTCATTTGCACAGCCACTACTAGAATACTTAGTCCAAATTTGGTGTTAGAGATTAAAAACTACACAGATAAATTAGATATCAGAGCAATGAGGATCGTGCAGGAACAACTCCTGGAGAGAAAGAGTGAAAGAACTCAATATATTTAGCTTACAGACATAAACAGTGACTTGGTCACAGTCTGTAAATACGAGAGTAAAGAACAGAAATGTGGTAGTAAAGTCTCTGAAGTCTAGCAGACAAATGTATAACACAATCCTGAGAGGGTGATGAATCCAGAGAAGTTCCTGAACCTTCAAGAACAAAGTTTAAATTTTAGTAGAAAAGATAATTAACAGTTAAAACAAAATTTTATATTTTGTAATGGATCCTCTATCATTGGAAAATTTTTAGTCATTGTCAGACACTTTTCTAATAATGACTTCAGTGCAAGCAGGAATTAATTCAGTCCCCAGCTTGTGTTACAGTGGAGGTCATGAAGGGATGTTGATCAATTTTAACACCAGGATATGTTATGAACATGTATTCATGCCATAGTCCCAGGAATATGCTTTTAGCGTCTGGACTTAAAAGACCAAGATCCCCACCCATTCTACCCTAAACTCTCTGACAACTCAGGGAGATGTCCTTTTGTTTGAGCCATATTATCAGGTCATTTTAAGAGGGACAAAACATTACTCAGAAAACCAAATTTTCCTCAAAACCTCCGGAGGAGAAAAGACGATGAGAGCTATTTAAGGATGTTCTGCTGCCACGTCACATGTTGTGACGCACTCTGTCAGTGTGGTTACACAACACCGCCACCTCCTCAGACACAGCCGCCTTTTCACACAGGGCCTGTGCCCCCCTTGCCACCCGCCAGCCCCCCACCATGCCAAACGCAAAGTAATAAAACTCTGCTGATATTTATCAAACCCATCAATTCTGAAGCAAGGACGCATTCTTCTCTTCCTAGAGACTTCTTGCCTCTCTTTGGCACCCAAAACCCTTGCTATGACAAAAATACAATTGCTATTTTATTTTTATTAGTTATTTACTGACATTTAATATGATGTTCTATAGAAGTATTAAGGGATGTTGGCATTGCATACGAGAGAATCAATCCAGCAGCCTTTCCACCTCCTGGCACAGGAGTATGAAGCTATGCAGAAAAGGTAGATAAGCTGCACGGCTAGTTTTGCGTGCAGCCCTTCTGAAGCCTCACACCCGTGAGCTGCTTGGGTGAATCACTGGGTCTGTTCATGCAATAGGAACGCTGGAGGGCCCTGAAATACTGTTTTGCAATACTGTTTTGGTCAATATGAAAATCATTAAAAATTCAATTACAACTATGATAGCTAGCAGAAACTAGATAAAAACATGTAAGTAATTCAACACGAGTATTTCACCTGTTTTTTGACTGAATTAAGAGCACTAAGCTTAAAATACGTACTGCTGTGGTTATGATTTCTTTTTTAAAATGTTTCCAGGCTTTAGAGATAAGCATGTGTTTACATAACAAACTACTGGCATGAAATATATATATATAACAAATAAGACTACCAGTAATCTCAAATTGAATGTTGCCCAATACTTTCCAGAACAGGGCTGTGCCTTGAAGTATTTATGGACGTGCCAAATTTTGTCCTTTAAACTATAATATTATAATGTTGGTGTCTGCTTTTGAATGAATGTTTAGTGGGAGGAAAAAAAAAGATCAGCTATTTCTGACCTTGAGACAGAGGAAAATATCATGCTCTACCATTTTCAAAGTACACTTTCAATTGTTTAGTTAAGCAACTCGGACACTGCTGTGTGTCTTTGACAAAGGAGCCAACTCAGGAGCAAAAGAGCTGTCCCTTGGGAAAACTCTGCTCAAACAGAAATTAAAAGCCTTTCAAAATGTGCATGTTCAATGGAAGGTTCTTTGAGGATTCCAGCTAAACACTCCCACCATTCTGTCACACTGAGAATAATCCAGTTCGGGACTCTTGGGCGAAGGGAAATGCCTGCACTTGCTCTTTGTCTGGCGTGCGTGGCTGTGGCCTGAGCCGTGGGAATACGGGGGCCGTGGGAATACCAGGAACTGAAAGCAGCTGTCTCTGTTTTTGTGTCCAAGCAGCATGGAGAAAAACGTGACCTGACCCAAGTGCGTAGGAAGGGACAGTAAATGAAGGGTAAGTGTAAGTTTATAGGTCACTAGATCAAAGACGTCTTGGGTTGAGGATGACATTAACTGTGAGGACTAAGTCAATGTTGCACAAGTGACATTAGTGATAATGCTGAGTTTGCAAAATTACCATTCTCTGGAGGAAGAGAAAACACTGAATTTGAAAAGTTTATTCATAACAGAAGAGTCAAGCACTCTTGAAAAAATCTTATCGTTATGGTTTTTATTTAGATTTTTATTTTTTTGTCTGCACAAACCAAAGGGAGAGGCAAACTCCACTATTATCTTGACAATCCCAACCCATGAATGTCTTCCAAGGCAAGCCATGTTTTCTTTTTAAAACAGCTTCACATAAAAATATCTCTTCCTTCTCCTTTACAAATACAAATACAGCAAGCTTTTCCAGAATGAAAGATCAAATGTGATACTCAGATCTGTGCCCTCTGGGATTAGTAGTGTTTTCAGAAGCTGCTAAGAGCTTTCCACTCTTCTAAGCTGGCAGAAGCCCAAAGCACACAGGAACCTGCAGGAAGTTCCCAGTTTAAGACTGCCCAGTGCTGCTTCTGTTAGGCTGTCTGAGTGCAATACACCAAAACTTTGCTTCAGATACAATTTCTTACGCTCTTAACTTCACAGAAGCACAGAATGGTTGAGGTTGGAAGGGACCTCTGGAGGTCACCTGGTCCAACCCTCCCCGCTCAAGCAGGGCCACCTAGGGCCAGTTGCCCAGGACCGTGTCCAGATGGCTTTTGAATATCTCCAGCAATGGAGACTCCACAACCTCACTGGGCAACTTGTGCCGGTGCTCGGTCACGCTCACAGTGAAAAAGTGTTTCCTGATGTTCAGAGGGAACCTCCTGTGTTTCAGTTTGTGCCCATTGCCCCTTGTCCTGCCACTGCTGAAAAGCACCTTGCTCCTCTTTGCACCCTTCCTTCAGGTATTTATATACATTGATAAGATCCTTCTGAGTCTTCTCTTCTTTAGGCTAAACAGGCCCAGCTCTCCCAGCCTTTCCACATACGTGAGATGCTCTAGTCTCTTCATCATCTTTGTGGCCCTTCATTGGACTCTCTCCAGTATGTCCATGTCTCTTTTGCACGGAGGAGCCCAGAACTCGACACAGTGCTGCAGGTGTGGCCTCACCAGTTCTGAGTAGGTGGGAAAGATCACTCCCCTCGACCTGCTGGCAATACTTTGTCTAAAGTCTTCTTTGTCTAAGACTTCTTTGCTGCAGGGGCTCATTGCTGGCTCATGTTCAACCTGGTGTCCACCCAGGTCATTTTCTGCCAAGCTGCTTTCCAGCTTGTTGGCCTCCAGCATATATTGGTGCATGGGGTTGTTCCTCCCCAGGTGCAGGGCTTTGCACTTTTCCTTGTTGAACTTCGTGAGGATCCTGTTGGCCCATTTCTCCAGCCTGTCAAGGGCCCTCTGGATGGCAGGATGACCCTCTGGCGTATCAGCCACTCTGCCCAGTTTTGTGTCATCGACAAACTTGCTGATGGTACACTCTGTCCCATCATCCAGATCATTGATGAAGATGTTGAACATGATTGCACCCGATATTGACTCCTGGGGTATACCACTAGTTACTGGCCTCCATCTGGGCCTGGTCATTCAGCCAGTTTTCAACCCACTTCACTGTCACTCATCCAGCCCATACATCAACAGCTTGCCTATGAGGATCTTATGGGAGACAGCGTCAAAGGCCTTACTGAAGTCTAGGTATACAGTATCCACTGCTCTCCCCTCATCTACCAGGCCAGCCACTTCATCATAGAAGTTTATCAAGTTGATCAAGCATGACTTCTTCTTGCTGAAGCCATGTTGACTACTTCTGATTATTTTCTTGTTCTTAATGTGCCTGAAAATGGTTTCCAGGATTAGCTGCTCCATCATCTTCCAAGGGATTGAGGTGAGGCTGACTGGCCTGTAGTTCCCTGGGTTCTCCTTCTCTCCCTTCTTGAAGATGGCAGTGACATATGCTTTCCTCCAGTCTTCAGGAACTTCTCCCAGTCGCCATGATTGATTATAGATTATCAAAATTTGCCTTGCAATATCTGCCAGCTCCCTCAGCTTCGTGGGTGCATCCCACCAGGGCCCATGGATTTATGTGTATCCAGTTTGATTAAGTATTCCCTGACCTGATCCTTTTCCACCAAGGGTACATCTTCCTTGCACCAGCCTTTCCCCGTGGTCTCTGGGACCTAGGATTCCTGAAAGCCGGTCTTTCTAGTAAAGACTGAGGCAAAAAAGGCATTCAGTACTTCAGCCTTTTCCATATCCTGCATAACCAGGTCCCCCATCTCTTTGAGTAATGGGCCCACATTTTCTCTAGTCTTTCTTTTGTCACCTGTGTGCTTATACAAGCCCTTCTTGTTGCCTTAGACATTCCTGGGCAGATTCAATTCCATTTGGGCTTTAGCTTTCTTAACTTCATTATAAGTAACCTTACAGAATGGCAGAAACACTGACTTTCTGGCATTCTGCTATGATTCTCAGTCTGGCAACAGACTTCATGAAAACAGTTCCAAATTATGGATGTCCTGTTCTTATTTTGTGAATTGTGAGCTTTTAATAGAAAAGGTCACATGCATCCATATGATTTCACTGCACTGGTTGAAAACTGTCTATATGGTAATGGGTTTTGTAGCATTTCAAAGAAGTTCAGACCATGAGAATCTCAGTTTTTCAGTAATACGTCATATTTCATTTTGGAAAAAATGGTCTCTCCAATAATCTTCACATGGTGAAGTGGAGGTAATCATGAGCAGCCTTACAAGCCAACTCAGCAAGTTTTCTTTTTGGTCTTTTTTTCTTTCAAGAGAAAGCAAAATCATGTTACAAGGAAACTTCATAGTATGCTGCGAGCCATTGTGTCATTCACATAATTTTGGAGATGGTTAGCATACAGATAGTAAGTAGATCTGGTCAAATGGTATTTGCTAACTCATGGATGAATTATGTTAGGCTTTGTTTTGGCATTAATGATATTTGCAAACCAGTCCAATAATTTCATATTTATTGGTGGCTAAAAACACCCTTTACATATTACCAGCAGATAAATGGTAAACTGGGTTAGTAGCTAAATACTTAGTGTTTGCATTCAGTACGTAAGTTTTGGGTTGGAGACCCAAGCCATTTGCTACTTAAAAATTCTATGCCTCTGTCTACTGGAGGCTCTACATCAACCTGCAGACTAAAGTATTTGGAGATACATGTGTTTGACATAGAAGATATATTCTGACATACTTGGAAAATGATTCAGTTCAGTAACTAGTTCAGGCTCAGCTCAGCTGAAAAAGAGTTGAATCAAGCAAGATTTCAAAAATATTCCCTGTGTGTTTCTGATGAGCTCTAATATTGCTTGCTTTCCCAGAACAATTTTTTCTTTGCTTTTCTTTAAAATAGTGATTTTATTGATTTAGGGATTTGTTCAGCTAGCCCTGTACATGTTATTAGAGTGAGCAAGCAGGCTGGGATGTCTGGGACCCTGGAACCAATGAAAAGAAAGGTCTAGTTGATAAAGCAAAAGAAATGAAGAGTGAGCTTGTGGAAGAGCATGTATCAGTGACATACCCCTACTAACATTTAGCTTTTCTCAGTCCGTTTTCTTAAGCTTTAAGTCCTGAAGTCACTTGAAGAAATTACAATAGGAAGCGAAAGAGATGGGCTGTGTTTATCTGTGGGTAATTATATTAACCTAAAAAAAACCTCCCTGGACTGGTCCTCTGCTCAAGATTTTTACTTGATGGAGGCCCATGGAAATGTACTTCTGTACTCACGACAGAAAAAGTACTGAGGGGGTAGGCTAGAGCCCAAGGAGAAGATACCATGGCATTGGCCCTGAGAACATAACAGCTGGGAGTGCTGGGGTCCTGATGGCAATACAAGGGCGTAAACTAAAACAAATGAAACATCCAACCAGTTGATGATTAAGAACCGATTTTTAAATTGCCTGTGGTAGCAGTGCAAGCCAGCAAGGGGATACTCTTCTATGTTTAAATAGTTGCTGAATCTTTGAAGCAGTTCTTCTGTTAAATGAGGTAACAAGGGCCAAAAAAGCATGCATTTCTACCCTGTCAGAGTAAAGTGTGAGTTCTCCACCTAGATTAGCGTCATAGGGGCCTAGGGAGGTCATGGCCACCCTTCCTCTTCATGGCCAGAAATGAAGGGAAAGGACTCATAACTGTGTTTGTCATGGAGGGTCAGGGAAGACTGGGATCTTGCACTGTATCTTCATAGTGATGAAATAAAAGGGAGAAAGTAAAAGTTAGCGTCAGTCTGAGGGCAAGCAGAAGGGTGGAGAGGACTGCTAAAAGCAGCAACACATTCTGGCTGAACTTCTCAGCAGGGGGAAAGGCAGCCTTCAAACCCTCCCTTATCATCACAAAGACAGAAAATCACTGCAAATAGCCAAAGTGTAACTTATCCAGGAAACACATTCTGTCCCATTTTGGGAACATGACATATTCTCAGTATCAGGCACTGCAAACTACAAGAATGCAGTGTGGATTGCTGCCGATATTATGCAAATGTACAAAAATCCATAATATTCATCCTGGCAGTATAGGCACACACATACAAAATAAAAAAATACATTTTAAAAGCAAACTTAATCTAGCAAAACTCACCAGATGTAAAAATAAAAGCCATGTGGCTACACCAACTCACTGAATTGAAAGGTCCTGTTATGTGCACATGAGGTTTGCACCACATAAAACTCCATAAAATTTTGTAACTCAAGAAGGAGGTAAGAGTTAAATTCTCTTATTGCTGAGTGCTGACCTTTTTTTTGTAATAGTTTGCAATTTTCATTGAGGTTTCAAGCTGTGTTGAGAGCATACTTAAGCTACTCAAATGTACTCATCTTTGTTAGCTGGTAATCTCCTAAACCTCTGTAAGCAAGAGGGCAGAAAGACCTGTTCCAGAAGGCAACCCACTCAGACACAACTCCTGCTGCAAATTGCCCCGTGAAGGAGCTTCTCTCTCCATTAACTATATGGAAAGCTGAGAAAGACAGGCTGGCCATTCAGGTAAGTGGTTTCTAACATTGCGGGTGTGGAGAAGAATGCAAATGACAGGAGAAGATGGGAGAAGAATAGAGTTTTCTTCTTCTGAAGGAAGAAAACTTGCTAACCAGTAAATCAGAGAGTTTCTTTTTTTCCCATTGTCCCACCGGCTTACAAGCAACACAAGGAATTACTAACAACAGTGATCCAACAAACTGTTTAAGTATATTCTTGACTTTAACTATAGGACCATCTATTTTAAAAAGACTGCTTGCATACCTAAGAACGTACTTCAGAGTTTGCTGGATCAAGGCCTCTGTTAATCATGAACTAGGAAACCATCAGAGTGGTTTGTTTGGAGGCTAGGTCTTGACAGAGTTTAGCTCTTCCTGACCTTATTTTTTCTGCAGCACTGCTTGCTGTACCTGTTTAATACTGTGATGTGTATTAAATCTGCATAATTACCTATAGTGGGATTTGTTTATCAAGCTCTCCAGATTCAATGATTTTCCCACTCAGTAGGCAAGTCTCTTCTGCTTTTGATCAAACATATCTACAGTTATAATGACTTCTAAGATTTCACTCTGAAGTAATAGGGACAGGGACTTTATCAGAGTGCTCAGAAATAGTATTTATTCTTTGGTGTTAATTCTCCAACTTTGTTCGGGAGCTGTTTGTTTTCTACCCCTGGAAAAGTTTTATTTTCTTAAAACCTGCAGCACAGATGGGTAGGGCTCTTCCTTCAAATTAAAATGATTTGCCCTCAGAGAATTTATGTAAATCTTTGGAAATTAATTTCAAAAACTCTACTCTGAAGAATCCATGCTGTTCTCGTAGAACACACAATTACATTAAAAAAACAAAAAACACTTCTAAAACAACATAAAACAATGCACATTAAATGGAACAAGTTTATTCCTTTCTATAGGCCAAACCCTTGGCTTGTACAAATTGGTACAACTTCCAAGTCTTCAGAATGTACCAGTTTATCTTAGCCAGCCAACTGTTTTCAAAATCTGAATATCCTGAGCCATACATTTAATTTTATTATATTTTGAATAAGTAGTTAATTAGCATGTTCCAAGCCCCAGCCTAGAGGATTGCTGGAAAACCTGTAGAAAGGAGTTGCCAGTTGCTGGGCTAGGTTAGTCAACATTAAATTAATGTGATGTTTCATGGCACATTGAGTAGAGCATTCATAAAACCAATGGAGCAGGTCTTTTGTTTTATATAGGAGCAAGGGAAATCTGTTATGGAAATAATGCCGTTCAGGAAATACAAATATCTGCACCATTCATCTGCTGCCAATGGATCATTTTCAAGGTCATAAGTCTTATATATAGTATGAATGTTCTCCTCAGCCTCATTTCTCTCATTATTTTTTTTTTCTATTTACTGTCCCCAACTCTTCTTTTTCTAAATGGATCTCCCTGAGGTTTCTTTCACCCTCCACTGATCCATATCTTTAGATATATCTTCCTAGAGATCTATACTTCTTTCCTCCTTTCCTCGGTGTTAGTACATCTCATATGTACAAATGGAGGTGAAATTTTTATTCTGCCAAAGAATAATTACCATTCCTAGACATACCTAATAAATCTATTCATGATTTTTAGTATCATATGTAATCAAATATAAGCTCATTTCTTGCGAGTCACAATTTCATTCCTTTCATTTTTAGCTTCCCAGTCTAACCTAGGATTTTACGGGGAAAATTAATTTATTTCTAATTAGTCAAATTAGACTGCCTGGAACATGTGAACAGAACAAGTATGCTCTTAGCAGAAAGGAACCTTGTGAAGTTTTCTGTAGTCTGCCTCAAGAGATCAGATCTTCATTTAATCAGCATCTTTATCACTCTTCTCAGAGGCAAATTATCCAAACTGCCTTTTGAGAACCCTTTTTCCAAGGATCAAAGGTCACCTATTCTAAAGTCATAACGTCAGCTGGGGATTGCAAGATTGTAAAATCATTAGGGACCCCTCCTCGATTTAATTCTCCTTGTATGTTCTATGGCTTCAGAGTTTATTAAGCAGTTCGTCAATGAAAAGGCGTTACGGTTGATGAGATATCTTCATTAAAATCTCTGTCATTAAGTCCTTAAAATTTTAGGGGAGAAAAATAGTTCAAAAGTGCATGTTTTGTAAAATTTGGTAAAATTCCACTTGGCCTTTCCTGAGTGAGCTCAGAGTATGAAAAATTATTTTCATTCTTTAAATTCTTGGTGTGCTTCTTTTGCAGTCAATCAACTCCAAACTGGTCTTACCTATAAAAAAAAAAAAAACAAAACCAAAAAAAACAACCAACAAAATAAAAAACAAGCCAGTCCTCACAGATGACTGTTTTAACTTGTTTAAAAAATACTGAACTGTAAATGAGAATATCTCTTCTATTCCAGAAAAATAGAGTCAGCATACAGTAAACGTGTGAGTAATACAGTAATGAAAACAATGCATACCAAGAATGAGAATCCATGCCAACAGATCTAGCACTCTACACAATGAAATAATTATTCATTAGTGTGTGTTGTGTATTATATACATCCAAACACAAATCCTTGGTACATTTGACTGGAAGCACAATCAATTAATCATAATTTGTAAACTCATTGCAAAGCTTCTGTTCAGCAATGTCAGACCTGTCTTATAAGATTAAGCCATGGCTCAAGCCAGCCGTAGGAAGATAGTAAGAGAAACAAATGGGATTTAGGTGTCCTCTCATCAGAAATCAGGAAGGCTTTTATACAAAGCTGCTGATGCCTTGGAAAAATCTTTGAAGAATGTAAGTTGTGTTACACCACATATAACTTCTAAATCATGCTCTGGACCTTATGGTTAGACATCACCAGATTGCACAAGCAGGAGTAACCATGTCACCAGTTAGCTAACACAGATTAGCTAATTCCAAATTTTGATGGGTCTAGCAGGTTTATGTTAGTTTCAACCAGCTGTGTGTGGAACCGGATGAATGAGAAGGATGGAGAAATGGCTGGCTCACCGTGCCTGCTCTCGACTCTAGGGGCTGTATATTCGCGAGACGGAATTCCGCTTGTGCCAGCTGGTATATGAATTCAGAATAACAATGAATTTGGAAAATTTTGTAATTTCCTGTTATTCTCCAAGACTCCCTCTTGACTTTATTACAAACTTACCTCCTTATTTATTCGTCATATCTTTATTTTACACACAGAGTGCCTAATATATTGGCCCAGGAGCTAATGCAGTTATTATTATCCAGGACATGTAACTAAACTCATGATTGTAAATCAGCTCCTGCTCTGGTTTCAAATAGGGAAACAATATGGGAATAGTTTTCTCAACAACAATATCATAATTAATGCACCTAGCCTTTATTCACAATGAGAATCCCACAGAGATGCAGGCATAAAGCATAAAGGTCCCCATGAAAATCAGTGGCATACTGCACAGACAGAAGGGCATATTTTAAATGAAGGATTGAGACCTAGTAGTTTATCAATACCTATATGGGTTTGGGTGTTGCTTTTTTTTTTAATGGTTTGGGGAAGTTTGTAGTTTCCTTTCCTTTATGTTAGTGCAGTAAACGTGAACTTCATCACGTTTGTAATGATGCAGGTTTATTTGGAGAATCTCCCATTTCCAGAATGAACCGATTAAAGATAAACTGAATATACTGCAGTAATCTGTTCCTGTTTGTATAGTATTTTGGCTAATGTCAGAACAGTAATAAAGCCTGAAATAAAAGGGAGCAAATTAAAAATTCATAAAGCAGCTGTGCATTTCTAAAGTAGATGAGGGGAATTTTGGAATTCCAATGAATGCTCGCATCCAGTTGTGATTTGGAACCTGATTTCATTTCATACTTATAAATCCAGTGGTGTTAGTGACCCTCCAGCCACAGTTCTTTAAATGATGGGCATGTTTTGTACGTGATTAGGAAGATTAATCTTCTAGGACTTTATATACTATATGGGGTAATTAAAAGAACAATAGGATCATATAAAGACTTTTTATGGTCATATAGAACTGCCACCTGAAACATGAAGCCTGAAAAATCATAGCCGTTTATTGTATCTGCATGCTGTGAAGAGCTGGTTAATCTACAGCCTTTTGATTTTCTTAAGGATGTATGGTGAGGAACGATATATATGTCTCAAGACTAAGTTGACTACAATAGACATGAAACAGTCATTTTCAAAGATGCCCATATAAAGTTGGTGCTTTCTTTTGGTGTAATTATGAACATTAAGAAACCAGAATAAGCAGCTTAAGATATTGAAATAAGAATGCAATACTTTACAGATTGTCCTGAGATGACCTAATACATAAGTGAAGCCATTATGTTTTATCCTCACATGGGGTATTTAGTTCATGGAAACATCTATAAATAAACAATTCATGACTTTGATTTTCTTCTCTTTTGTATTTTTTTTGGCCAGCCCTTACTCTCTCTGCCAAAGTCCTCTGGTATAATTTTGAAAGTTTCTGACTCCCTTCCCAGTTATTCTTCTACTTCCAGAAGTGTTGTGTTTTAAATAATGGAATAAAACCTTCATGCACTGAGCAGCTAAGCAATTAAGGATCCTGTGGATAGAACCCAATAGCTTAGTTTTCTTCCTGCAGTTGTAGATGAGAGTCAGAAGGTGTTCCTGTGTGAGAGCTACAGTGCTGAACATTAAGTAGCTGTATCTAAAAATATAGGTGGAAGAAGCAAAGGTCTTTCAGACAAATTATGAATAGTTTATTTTTATTTAAATGAAGGAAGTAATCCCACCATCTGTCACATAAAAATTCCTTTACTGAAGTAAGAGATACCATGACTCAGAGAGGCAAAATAACTCCATTATTATTAGACAGTCATTTATATTTAAAAGTAAATAAGACATAAATAGCAGTGACACTATATAACATGCTTGGGTCTGCAAACAAGAGAAATAATTATGTTGCAAAAAGTGAATATATTATTATGGAAAGAAATGTTATGAGAGTAAGAAAAGAGTAAAACTTAACTGGTCTTTTTTATCACAGTAAATGGTTACATCTGTAAAGAACGAGAAACTTATCAAAGTTCTATCCTAAGTCTCCCTTTCTTTCAGTATATTTTCAACAACACATAATTAATCAATGGAAATCTTCATGTATTTAAAATAAAACAAACGTTAAAATGTATTCAAAACGGAATGGAAAACTATATAGAAGATATACTAACATCATCCTATAATCAGGTCCATCCCAGCTGTAGAATTTTTTTTTGCACAAAATGCAGCAAAAGGAGTTACTCTCCATAGTTTTACAGATGCCAGAATCTAAGCAAAAAAAAAAAAAAAAAAAAAAAAAATTTAAAGCTTTTCAAGGTCAGGCTGGACAGGGCTCTGAGCAACCTGATCTAGTTGAAGACATCCCTGCTCATTACAGGGGGGGTGGACTAGGTGACCTTTAAAGGTCCCTTCCAACCCAAACTATTCTATGATTCTGTGATTGAGCACCATGTCAAACTGAAATTGATGGGAGTCAGTATTTTTTATTTTCTGTTAATTAGTCTCTGAATATTTTTCAAATAATTGCAAGTTCTCAGGTTTACTTCAGAGAGCTGTTGGTAAGTTTAATGTTCTTTTATTGCGAATATCAACAGTTATCTCCCCTCAAACCCTCCATAGCAATCTGTCGGCGTTTTGTTATATCCTTCCACATGCAAACCCTTGTTCATGAATTTTATTTAAGAGTGCAGCCTAACATCAATACACATCATGCTACAGAAAGTTAACTCCTCCAATAATGACTATGTCTCCTAAATATGCTTTTACTATGTTCTTCTATCTGCTTCTTATATTTATGTCCTATATATGTCTTAACCATTTTACATACTGCTAGCAATGCCTAAATCTTCTTGGCTATACAAATTAGTGACTTCACATTACAGTAACTGAAGTCAGCACTGATCGCAACATTATGTTTTCATATTATTATGAAAACTTTACTTTGCAGATGACTCATTAAAATTCCAGGTATCAAAACAGTTCTGTTACCCAGCTCATATATCCTGATCAAGCTTTTCACATCTTTTGCTCTGTTCTTCTAATCAACTCTACCTGCTTTTGAATAAAATTAATTTACTTATGCCAAGCTACATGTTATACTAAAATTTTCCCTTTGTGCTTTGTTGTGAGGCAAATACCCCAATAAATTCAGTAGAAGTAAGGGTGATAGAATCTACATCTAATTTTAAAAGCATGCCCTTGGGCATAACCTGAGTTACCTGAGTCTGGAATAATTTTACTAGGAGGCTTCATAATTGCCTACTCTGGTGGGTTTTGTACCTCGGCTGACAGACAGAAGTTTGTGTGCAATACACCTCAGACCTGCTCCAGTTATCACTAATCTCATGTTCCTAAATAGAATCATAGAATCATAGAATCATTAAGGTTGGAAAAGACCTCTAAGATCATCAAGTCCAACCGTTAACCCAACACCACCATGCCCACTAAACCATGTCCCTAAGCGCCTCATCTACAGTCACCATCCCTGGAAGTATTTAAAAGACGTGTAGGATGCCATTGGCCTTCTTGGCCACCTGGGCACACTGCCGGCTCATGTTCAGCCGGCTGTCAATCAGCACCCCCAGGTCCTTTTCCTCTGGGCAGCTTTCCAGCCAATCTTCCCCAAGCCTGTAGCGCTGCATGGGGTTGTTGTGGCC
>NW_009225055.1:45443-54577 GCF_000690835.1 Fulmarus glacialis
AGTAGCCAGCATTACTGGAAGGGCTAGCTGTGTACACCTTTGGTAAACGGAAAGAATTGATTCTAGGTAACAGCACTGCTTCTTGGACTCCTGGAATATTACAAGTAGCACAGAAGTCCCATTCCATTTTGAGGGTAATTTTTTTCTCTTAGTAGTAGTTTAGATGTTTGCCAAAAAAAACCCCTCAAATCTCAAACCAAAAAACCTCCTTTTTTTTCAAGGTTCAAAATGATTGCACTTGGATTTGTTTTATTTCAATGAACGTTTTTAGTGAAGGGCAAATCATTTTTGTCGAAAGCCATTTTCCATTTTGCAGAGTTTATTTTGTCAGATCTAGCTGAAAATGCACAGAAATGCTCCCTCAGCCCCCGGCTCTTTAGCATATTAGCCATAAAAACATCACAGCATGCTATGTTAGTGAAAAGAAAATTGCTTTGACCAAGTACAGAGTCCTGTTTTCAAAAGCCTATAACTCAAGCAAATCAAAACAATTTTTCACTCAATTTCAGTTTTTAACATCTCTCCATTACAGTTGTACAGATGTTCAAAATAACACCAGTGCCTTTTTTATAATGAGAAATGTCTGTCTATTTTCCCACGCTCACACTCTGAAGTGAATTTCTGATCAAATATTTTAAAAATTCTTTTTGGGTAGAAACCAAGCAAGGAATACTCCAGCCAAAAGTTGATTTTTTCTGAGTTTGAGAATAACTGAAAAAATCATTATGCTGCCTCAACCAAAGCTTTAGTTGGCAGTATAGTCAAATAACAGGCTGGTATAATAAAGTGAGATTACCTGAGGTATGTGCTCACTGGAAAAAGAGGTAGAATTAAATGTAAGGCTTTATCAAAGTATAATTGTAACCCAGTGTTAAAAGTTACTAAATTCCTTGTCAGGGAGGGTTACCCACGCTGCAGACATCTGCATAAAACATTCCCAAAGTTGCAGTACCAGCCTATTCAAGACTTACCTGCAGACACTGAGCTAAAATGTACAAAAGCACAAAAATTCTCCTTTAGTTCTCATGAAAAGTTTAACAAGGCAAAATTAATTTGCTATGTACCCAGCAGTATTTTATTTTCAAACACATATTCAGTTATTATATTCCCTTTTGGGGTTAAAAAGAAGGAGAAAGTTGAGACATGATAGCTGAGGAATGTACTGACTATAGTGGTGCTAATTAGGAGCTTTTGTGCTGGTCTTTTCTTCATGTCGCATTCATAATTCACCTGAAATAAAGTCTGCATCAAAGTCCAGCAGTTTAAAAAAGAAGACAAATTTAAAAATTCTACATGAACTTCCATCCAGAAAGCAGAAATAGACTTCTCAACAGACATACACAGTCGTGTTGCTGACATACACACATACCGTTAGTGGACCCACACTTATTCTGAAATGTTACAAACTTTATGCCAAAGTAACGCTGATGTTCAAGATCGTAACAAAATAGACTCCAAAGTTTAAAAAAAAAAACAACAAAACCCACAACAAAAAAACACAAACCAAAAAAAAAATAAAAACCCAGCCTTAGTAGATAAGGCTTGCATGCTTTCAGATGATGATAAAGGATTTTGAACGCTTCTAGTCCCACTCGTACTACACTGCCAGGTAGCAGGGACTATATCATGTCCAAATGGTGACTAATGGAGTATTTCTGCTGCAAATTCAGACTAGGTTAAGATTGGTACATTGTGAGCTTAATCACACCAGTGCTGAATTTAGCTTCTTGTGGCGTCAGAACCTATGACTGGTTTCACCAGCCTTACTTCTGAGTTCTTCCCTACTCACTGTGCATATTCCCATAGAGAAGAACTTTCTTTGAATCAGTTAAGCCTGAGTAAGTGTGACGTCCGTGCAGAAAAAACTCTTGAAAGCAAGAAAATGTCAGATTACGGAACTCCTCTTAAAGGCACCTCAGTGCCCACACAACACATTTCCACTGACATGAGTAGACTTCACACCTCCCCACAGAACTTCCTTCTGCCTCCCAAATATAAGGGATCCCATCCACCTCATTAATTTCACACTATAGAACCCCCACACTATAAGCCTAACTCAGCATTGATTATTTCATAAAGTTAGTAAGGTCAAAATGGTGTGTATATGTGAGATTTTGAAATAAAGAGGAGATGGGGGTGTTTGAATTTTATTTATGTTTCAGATTTGTAGTTCAGATCTGCCCAACTGACAGCGATTTTATTTTTTTTATTTTTTTAAAAATAGAATAACATGCAGGATCTATTTCTAATTCTATATTTCAGACTACCAGCTTGGAGAAAATGTTCTGCATTCATATAACAGGTGAGGTAGCAGAGCAGTTGGTCCAAAGATTAAATGAGGATAGTAGTAACTGAGAAGAGTTATTAGGTTAAGAATATGAATTGAAACATGCTGGATAAACACATGGGCAATTTTTAAATGGGATAAAGATACTACTTGGTTTCTGCTGAGTTCCTTTTGAAAATATCTGTTTCCTAATGAGAAAAAAAATTTAGCACCATTTGCTAAGGCAGTCAATTCCTGTGTCTTTCATACACTACCCTGTATTACTACTACCTCTTCTTATTGCTGTCATCTGACGTCTGTATATGAAGCAATCCAGAATACATGCTTTATAACAGCACTTGCTCACATATATTCTCCCTAGACTAGGTAGCTCACATTGATGTTGAATGAAAATGTAAACTTAATGAGAAGTAAAGTAAGCAGTAATGAAATTTTAATCACACAGTCACCTGAATATTGCTATTGCTTAATAGGCAAACTGGTTCCTTAAGCTCAGATTAGTAAAATTATTTAGGATCTTCTGGATACAGAGAGGCATCAGAGAAATCTGCAAGTTTACGTAATCACTCAGACACTTTTGTAAACCCCCCTCATCTGCATGCCTAAATAGCTTTGAAATTCTGGTTTCATCCTTTTTCTGGATTGGAATGGCATCTTTGGTTGATAAAGGCTGAAGGGGCAAAGGAGAAGTCCTAGTTAGGACTCTCTTTTAAAGGAATTTTTTTACTTGCTTGCTCTACCACTAATAGTTTGGAGAGTAGTTTCTGCATGACTCTGAAATGTACCTAATTTCGACATCAGCTGCCATTTGTTAGGATGCAGGTATTCTGGTCCAATCCCTACTGAATCAAATGTGTCTGAAAAGACAGGAGAGTTGTGAAAGTGTGATCCGGAAGGCATTTATAGCAGCTCCACGCCACTTGAGTAATACTTAGTAGTAGAAAATGTTTGAACTCCTGATAAAATGAGACTTTTCATTTTTTCTTTTGTGATTGGAGCTATGCAAATGGGACTCAAAATGGAGTTGAGCCTAAATTCAGAACAGTTTTTACATCCTATTGATTGTCTCAAAGAACATTTGACTGTAGGTGAACGAGAGAGCACGGTAGCAGAAATATAGGGGAATGGCACAATAAGCATTAGATTTGAGCAAAAGGAATAGAAATCAAGATAGTGTAATGAGGGGAAAATAAAAAGCACCAATGTACTTTTCCCATTACTGGAAACAGTCGCAATATTTTCCTGTGGGAGAAGATGGGGAAAAGGGTCTTTTCATCGTTCATTTTTCCTTCCAGTGAAATACATTCCTGTGATGCTTTTGAATACCCTTGATCACAAGGTAGAAGTATTTCATTCACAGAAAACCATCATATTTCCAAGAATGCTAGAACTAGTTTGGGAAAAACAAATGTCTAACCCCTCCTGTAACTGAATATTTTAATGCTAATGCCACATTTTAATCACTCTCTTAAAAAAATAGTACCTGAACTTGGAGCATATAGGGTAGGCACAGTAAAGTAGAAATGATGTTTCTAGGAGAAATTGCATACAGAGGTTATTAAGCAGAAATAGTAAGTCTTCTGCAAATGATATTTTTGGGTTTTGAAAATAGGGAATGTGGTCCTCCCTCATGAAAGCATAAGTAACTAGGTAGCAGAAATTAATCTTTAAAGGAGAGTTTTGGTAGTTCCAGGGCTTGGTTTGCTCTAAATGAATACAGCTCATGGAATGAGAGAGATATTTGCCACCAGAAACCTCTCGAAAATGCTAGACAAGCTAAAATGTTATGCAAAGGTATCATGTTCTGCCATCCCCCAGACCTTTAAAACATTCCTGAAATTATTTGAATGCTTTTTGTATTTTATTTGAATGTATCTCTATACATATGCTATGACCATACTGTCAGCAATTCTTTCCTTGCAGCAGTTTATACTTCATTTTTTTTCCTTTAATTGAGTCAGATTTTCCCTCCTTCCGACTTGGGTCCATTGCTTCTTGTCCTTCCACTGTGTATCTCCAAGAAGAGTCAACTTCTGGTTTTGGACAGCAGAAATGTCTCCCCTGAGTCTTCTCTTCTTAAGGCTGAACAAGCCCAGTTCTCTCAGCCGCTCCTTTGCACACCATGTGCTCCAGCCCCCTTATCATCCTGGCAGGCCTCCATCGGATTGCTCCAGTATGTTGATGTACTCCTTAGCTCGGGCAGGCTTGTTAGCTTGGGCATGGAACCGCATGGATAAATCAATCTGAGACTGGTACATCCTAGTAGCTGGGTGTTACTGGAGAAATGTTCTTGTCTGGGACTTGCTCAGGCATCTCTCCACTGAAGGTTACTTCTCCTATCGTCTCGGCCAGAAAGCAATCCACATCCTCGGTGGTGATGAACTAATCTTCTTTCCTCTGCTCAGACTGTTTAAATTTCTGGTTTTGTTTCAAGAAAACAGATTCTAATAGGTTCCATGGGTGGAACTGCATGCAATCCAATTAGATTTAGGCCTCACAAGAGAAACTGTGCAGTCTGACACTAAATGAGGACCAAGCTCTGTGTCAGAAACTCATGAGGAAAATAACATGTCACTGGTATCCTAGTCAGTGCCACAGCGAGGTACTCTGAGGCAATGCTCCCAGACATTAGGAAGAAAAAAACATGTTAGGGACAGTCTCGGGCATGGTTTATGAAAATCTGAGATAATTATGAATGAGAATAATTGAGGCAGAGCTTCTATTTAAAAATGAACAATATTTTTGTTTCAAAAACTTTCATACCTTAATCACAGTAAACATTTGCAGATTCTACTTTAAAAAATTAATCAACATAGCGAACCAAATGCTGCTTGCAGAGCCTCAGAAGAAGTTTGCTTTAAGGAAAACCGGAGTGAAAGAAGAATGAGACCTGCTTAGCATTTTACTCTGCAGTTTTTCCACATCAATCTCTGCGTAAGAAATGTAATCGTAAGATTTATCCCTTTGCCAACCCAAAACTAGTTCCTCCTCAGTTTACCTGTGTTAGCCCCAGACTAAGAATGCATAAGCTTGACATCTGTAAGAAAAAAGAAGCAAAAGCAGCTTTTTTTATTTTTTTCCCTCCCCATAAAGCAGCTGTAGTAGTACATAAAACAATTGCCTTGTCCCACTTCTGCATCCATGGATATCTAGGTGAAACAGGCCCTCGTCACAACAGGGTAAATACACAGTTTGGCCTTCTAATTGTATTTTACAAACTGTCAGAAGAGCTCTCTTTTTTTAAAATGTCAAATGCTAAAAAACTGCATGTTAAAAATTTGCAACCCTCTAAAAGTATCAGAAGATTTCCATTCTTTTCATCATTAAAAAGTATCTGTTGTGATATATGGGATATGTGATATGTGATACATGGGTGATTTTCTACTGTTTCCAAATTTTCCTTGATTTTCAAGTGCCTAGTCCCACCTTTGTATTTTAAAGGGGCTCTTGCCTTTTGGATGTCTTGGTCTTAAAATTGTACATCTTGGTACTTTTATGACTTAAGAACCCAAATGATCAGTTCAGTCCTTAGTGCACATCTCATTGCATGCTAGCCACTGACTCTCTGCTGGCAAGTATACAGCTGTGCTATAGATAGGTGCAGCATTGGCAGGTCTTAGTTTCACACTTCACTCTGCTCCAAATGTTTTAGGCACATCACTACAACTAATCTGTGCATTCCTTCCCTTGGGGATAGCAGCATGTCCCTCTTTAGCAGGAGATGCTGTAAGCCATCCCCTGTTGTTTGCAGTTTGTTCAGACAATGCAGCACTGTAAACAACTGCTTCCACTGCGACCCAAGTATTTATTTGCTTTTTACCTCCTGAAATCTTCACAAGTGCTTTGAGTCTGAAATCTTAAAACATATTAATATTTGAAGATATCCAACTTTAAAATAAGAGGTCATAAGTAGCTATAATTTAGAAAGGAAATTATTCTTCTTGATAAATGATGCTGAGTATACTGCTGCTTTTCCCCAGACTGGCCACATAATTAACCACTGAAAATGGTTTGTATACAGTGAGGTTTTCTATTCTGAAACTGCGAGTCTGTTTAGGCATCTGTACAGAATCTATAGAGGGTCCTTCGCTCACAATTGCCACTCAGCAGCCTGTGGAGCACAACCGATCTCCTACACTGGCAGCACTGTACATGGTGTCAACAGAAGTAAGCAGTAATATTTTTATGAGCAGAACTGCAAACAACCTCTGAAACTGAAACTGTAGAGGAAGGTAGACAATGAGCTTGGAAATGGCCTGAAATATAGTTATTCGGGAGCAAAGCAGTGAAGTGATGTGTGCTTGGGCTATTCTTGGCAGCTTTCAGAAGTGCCTAATCACATTTTTTGCTAAATATGCAAGGGGAGGGTTGAAGTTACTTCTATATTTCCAGTGGAGTCACCTCTGCTATGGGGAAGTTAATTATTCTTGAACATACTCTTGAATTTTAGGAATTTATTGTTCATACTAATGAACAAAAAGAATATGCATCTATTTTATTGTCTGATATTATATCTCCCCCTTGCCCCGCAAGATGGCATTAAAATGCTTTTTTAAAAAGTCCTGTGGATTTCTGGATAGAGTGACACATCCATCAAGGTTTGTCTCCTAATCATAGCTCTCAGAAGTTATATTCTGGTCACTGTACAGCTCCACTAGTTCTCTTTCTATAGTTTTCTGTGCATTAACATAAGTGTCTTCACTAACATGTACATACTACAATCTATTTATAATAACAACTTTTAAATATTATATTAACAGATTTTACTGGTTTATCTTATTTGTAGTGCTATTAATGTTATTAATAACATATAATACTAATACATTTATGTCTATATGATTCTATTTGTCTATATTTATTATTGTTCAGTTCATTCATTTACACAGACATATATTAGGGTCCAAACCAGAGGCCAAATAAAGCAGCCCCCGATACTCTAGAGCCTTTTCAAACATATGTGACAGCACATCCCTTCCTCAGAAAGGAAGAGAGCTCTAAACCAAAGGCTTTAAAACCTGAAATATACATTGCCAGATAAAAACTGGAAACAACAATAGTGAAAAAGGACAGAGAAGACGTTGTGTGTGTTTTATTCCGAGATCTGCTTTCTTGTACAGGCAGACTCCTTCTGCGTGTAGCTCCGACATGGGAGAAGCACAATAATGGCCAGTCCTAGCACTATCCATGGAGCATGGTGGAGCAGATTGCTTTTCCAGGCTGGAAACCAGAGGTCCTTCCTGAACTACTCTCAGTGCCTACACAGCTGCCACAGGCATTCAGATGACGGGCTTTTCCACATCTGTCTTAAGCCTGTACCAGGAAACCATACGTTTCAATGGATTCAGCCATTGGTCACTACTTGGATCATCCTCTAACAATAACTTTTTGAAGATACAGATACTTTGATTATGTATTTTTCTTACCAGACTTGATGTGATCTTTGTAAGTTTATGGAAACAATAGCTAAGGGGATTAACATTGATGTCTGGTATTGATTCTTCTCCTGAGAAAGTCATGTGCAACATCCATGCTACTATTGACATAGTTTTTTAAGGTTTTTTAAGGTTTGACAAATATGGTGAGTCAAGCCTGTTTGTTCACTACAGGTACAAATGGGACTTTTTTTAAGGAGTGCCTGTTTAAATATGTACACCACACCCTCCATATCAAGGGGAAGGCCCTGTTCAGCTGTGTTGGTTAATCCTTCTAATGTTTTAATGATAATGCTACTTGTTCCAAAGTACTTAAGGTTTTCTAGTTTGCTCAGAACAAGGTGTAGGTGTCATAGTACCTACAATATACACTGGACTATTCCATCACCACATATTCACCCATTAACATCAATTCAATCATCTCTTTGTGAGATGTTTCTTTTTCAGTGGTCTCAGCTCTGAAACTCCCAGTTAGATAAAAACTACTCCTGTAGCTGCTGAGATTTTTTGCTAAAATAAGTGTACCAAAAATGGACAGACAGTCATTCTTACTACAGAATTAGTCTGGAGGATGCCAAGGTTGATTTTTAAGATTAATAAGAGTGCTTAAATCTTAATATTCTACTGGTGATGTTTGCTGATGGTTCTTGCATGCTGTCTATGATCTTTATAACCTCAAACACTAGAGGAGGTGAAAGTAGTTACTGGCTCAGAGTGTTGCCAGAGAGGTACAAAGATATCAGGGAAGTTGTGCCTTTTAGCATTTGTGCATCTGCTGTGTTTTGCTTACCCTGGTCGCACACACAGATATGAGTATCCACACAACTGCTCTGTACCCTTATCTGCAATATAGCAGTGACTTCCTGCCCCCCTTCTGGAAATTCATAGTTTTATCATAAGTCTCATAGTGTCTGGTGTTTCTTTTAAATTCAGTCACCTAGTATTACCAAATAAAATGTACACCTCTTTTTATTTTAACAAATGAAAATATACCTAGCACTTGCGTTTGAAAAAAAGCCCACCCACCTCTCCCAGAATGACAAAAGCATACCTCAAGGTTCAAAACATAGATTGTGAGTACAAAGAATCAAATTTATCCTCATCCATTCACAAGGAGGCAGGGAAAGCGGATGTGTTAGGACTCCATTTATCAAAATACTAAAACACATGCTTAGCATTAAGCAGCCTTGAGCGCTTAGCTTCAAAGGTGGAAGGGGATAAAACCAGAGAAGAGGAGAGCCTGGGGGGTGGCTCGCCAATGTTGGGAGAGAAATTGGTACACCAATGCACGCAGCATGGGCGGCAAACAGGAGGACCTGGAAGCCATTGTGCAGCGGGGTAGCTATGACTTAGTCGCCATCACGGAAACATGAGTTTCACGGAAACATGAGGGATGAGTCTCACGACTGGAGTGC
>NW_009225056.1:0-397 GCF_000690835.1 Fulmarus glacialis
TTTCCAACCTTAATGATTCTATGGTTCTACAGTGTTCACCTGCTGCTTGTTCACAGTAGTATCTTTGAAGTATTGCTTGATCTGTTGTTTTTTTGTTTGTACATCTGAAATCACCCTCTAAAAGAAACAACACATATTTTCAACCCTTTTAGAAATGGAGGACCTGCTGCAGTTTACCTAGAGAGCAATTTGCTTAGTAGAGGCAGAAATCCAAATTTGTGGATGTTGTGGTCTAACCCCAGCAGACAACTAAGCACCATACAGCTGCTTGCTCACTCCCCACACAGTGGGATAGGGGAGAGAATCAGAATTCTGAGTAAAAGGGAGAAAACTCATGGGTTGAGATAAAGACAGTTTAATAGCTAAAGCAAAAGCCACACACACAAGCAAAGCAACA
>NW_009225056.1:652-9585 GCF_000690835.1 Fulmarus glacialis
CCCCCCCCAGCCTACTGGCTGGTGGGGTGGTGTGAGAAGCAGAAAAGGCCTTGACTCTGTGTAAGCACTGCTCAGCAGTAACGAAAACCGTATTATCAACACTGTTTTCAGCACAAACCCAAGTCATAGCCTCATATTAGCTTCTATGAAGAAAATTAAATCTATCCCAGCCAAAACCAGCACATTCTCCACTCCTTATTCCATACCATCTATGTCATGGTCAGGTCCCGCACTATCCTATACATCCTTGTTAACCACCACCCCTCTTCCCATCCTTTGATATAACACACAGATATCATTCCCTTAGTCTATGGACCACCCCTTTAAAATGTCCATAAAATGCCCATGAAATGCCCACAAATGTCCACAAACTCCATTGAGTTCATTTAGTCCATGATTGGGCTCCATCTGTTATTGTGGTCACTCAGGATAGGAGAGGTGGTGTGTTGCGTGGAGTTACTGGGCACCGAAGCCAGCTGCTGCACTTGGTCTGCTTCTTGTAAGACTTGTCCTTCACTGGTTTGGGTGCTTCCTGCTATAGGAATTCCTATAACATGCCACTCAAATCATGGGTTACAACAATTTAAAGGTATATCCATTACAATATTGACCCCTGGTCCCTTTAGGACAGGTTATAGGATTTAACATTGCAATGAACTCCTCCCCTTACTCCTAGCCTGGCTAGAAACAAGGCGTTCCTTCTCTAGTAATTCCCATAACATGCAACTCAAATCCCGGGTTACAATAACTTAAGGGTATATCTATTACAATCTCCAACCCTGGTCCCTTTGGACCAGACCATCAGGTTTAACATTGCAATGAACTCCTCGCCTTGCCCCTGCTCCGGCTTGGACTTATCCACAGACTGCAGTCCTTTAGGGGTGTACTTCCTCCAAGTGGAGTCTTATCTATGCACCACTGTCTCTCCAGCGGTATACCTGCTGCGGCATAGACTTACCCATAGCCACAGTCCCGTCAGAGGTAAACCTGCTCCAACATGGCCTCACCCATGGCTGCAATCCCTCCAGGGGTGTACTTGCTCTGTCATGGGCTTATCTATGACCACATGCTTTGAGGTGCTCCAACATGACCTCATGCACAGCCACTGATGCTTCAAGGTGTACCTCCTGCAGCATGGATTTATCCACAGCCACAGATGCTTTGAGGTGTACCTTCTCCAGCACGGACTTATCCTTGGGCCACAATCCCTTCAGAGGTATACCTGCTGTGGCATGGACATAACCACGGCCACAGACGCCTTGGGGTGTCCTGCTCCTGCGTGGATTCATCTGACCCTTTGACTTGAGTTCACACTGGAGTTCCAGCCTGTCCAGTAAAGCAGCACAGAAACCGCAGCTATGCCCTGGCTGTCTGCCAGCCCAGAAGCATGGCCATTACTGTTATCAAAATGTTCCTAGGCACAGCAGAGTAAGACGATAAGCAGTACAGCACTACAGCAAGCAGCGAAAGCAAAAAGCAGGCACTAACGAGCAAAAGCAGCCACTAACGAGCACTTGACTCTAATATACAGTAAAGCAAGCAAGCCCCATGGCAAGCACAGGAGCCTGCCAATTAATAGCTAAACAGCAATAACAGCTATAAATTTGATCCAGCACATTCCAATCTAACCTGTTACTATCTCAAACCCTTCGAGTCCCATGTTGGACACCAAAAATGACTGTTGTGGTTTAACCCTAGCCGGCAACTAAGCACCACACAGCCGCTTGCTCACTCCCCCCTCGTTGGGATGAGGGAGAGAATTGGAAGAGTAAAAGTGGAAAATTTGTGGGCTGAGATAAAAAGCAAAAGCCGCGCATGCAAGCAAAGCAAAACAAGGAATTCATTCACTACTTCCCATCGGCAGGCACGTGTTCAGCCACCTCCAGAAAAGCAGGGCTCCATCACACATAACAGTTGCTTGGGAAGACAAAAGCCATCACTCTGAATGTCCCCCTTTCCTTCTTCTTCCCCCACCTTTATATGCTGAGCATGATGTCATGTGGTATGGAATATCCCTTTGGTCAGTTGGGGTCAGCTGTCCCAGCTGTGTCCCCTTGCAACCCCTTGTGCATCCCCAGCCTACTGGCTGGTGGGGTGGTGTGAGAAGCAGAAAAGGCCTTGACTCTGTGTAAGCACTGCTCAGCAGTAATGAAAACATCACTGTGTTATCAACACTGTTTTCAGCACAAATCCAAAACATAGCCCCATAGTAGCTACTACGAAGAAAATTAACTCTATCCCAGCCAAAACCAGCACAGTGGATCACTGCAGCTGTGAATGATCCTGTCTAACTTTGAAAATGAGTACAGTGTTATCCAATGAAACAGTTTGCTCCCTTGGAGTTAACTGTGTGGATTAGAGCTTATTGTAATTATACAATGAAGTTTGATTTGTATCACAGAAATTACAGAATATGGTTTCCATTGAGATCTTAGGTTTTAAAGTTCGAAGTGTTCGAAGATTTTCAAGAGAGTCTTACTCTTGAAGTAGAGTATGCAATGTAAGCTAAATGTCTAGGCTCCCTCTAAACTCAGGATAACCAGATGAATCACCGTTTTTAATTCATGGCTCTCCTGGTAGTTTTTAGATGGTTAAAGTTAGGTAAATGAATTCTATCTCAAATGTTTTTTAAGACTCCTTTTTTTTGTGATGAAAGAGGTTTTTTTCATTCTGTAAATATACCATTCACCAGGGTCAAATGGTTTAAAAGGCAGTACATTTGGAAAATATTCATACACAAAGCCACATGTGTATTACGTACATCCAAATAATAGCTCTAAAATCTTCAGAAATGTGTATCTTAAGGGGTGTCCGGTCTTTAAGAGGTTTTTCCATATATTTACTGCTCTCTAAGGATAATTTGGCGGTTCAGTTTTCTTTTTCTCTCTTCTTTTTAAGAATGTAAAATAACTTGAAAAAATAGCCTCTCAGCAGATCTCTTGTGCTAGTCATAGGCAAGAAAAATAGACTGGAGTCTCAGATATACTCCTTCCTTTAGAACAGTGATTAGATAGTCTCTCAGTTAGTTTGCCTCTTGAAAGATGCTTTCACTTCATATTTTTTGCCTAATGTTAATCCTTTAAGAAAAAAGAGCAGTGCACTACTGTCAGTTTTAGTGAGTTGAATTTGTTTGAGCAGGGTAACAGTTCCCAGAGGAATGCGAGCATGTGGTAGAGTACTTTACAATCATGCTTTGCGTCTCACAGAGCTTTCTTGACTTGGCCTTGCTGCTGCTGTTTATTTCCCTGAGGAACATCTGTGAGAGGAACTCTGAAGTACAGAACTGCTTCCTGGTTTTATTTTTCAAGCAAAAGCCTACTTTCTAAATTCTTTCTGCTGTGTTAATACTATATGCTGCTTAGTGGATTGTGGTAGAGATGGTGCCTTTCTGAGAATTTTAATATATAGCTAGTTAGGCAGGTATAGTTTATCCGAGGAGAATCCAGTGATGATATTTTATTAGTATTCCAATCTGATAATTTTGTTTGAATTTTAACAAACTGAAATAATGTTAAATGCTTATTTTGTTTACTTTGTAAACAAAAAGTAATTGACTGCACTTGCTTCTGAAATTTAAAGTAAATGTATTTAAGTTGCATTTGGTTAGATAAAGTAATGACTGGCTTCACTCTAGAGGCAATTTTTACCATTTCCAGGGGAAGATAGTGGAGAAAAGCGTTTTGTGAAAAGAGGTGCCCATGGAAATAGTGTCCAAGGTCTAAGCTAAGAAAGTTGATGAAAAACATATAAAACTGGCTGCTCTATCTAGGGCAGCCACTCTTTTCAAGATTGCCCTGCAACTAGAAACAGGCTAATGAGAGATATTCTGTATCCGTGTAATGTTTCTCTAATTTCTCCTCAGAAATACTGTATCTTTTCTGACATTGGTTGATTGAGCAAACACTATCCCTTTTACAGTGGCATTAAAATGAAACGTGTGGTTTTGCCTTGTTTCTGATGCACTGGCATCTTGTGGACTTGCATTCTTGTTATAAAACTAAGTAACTTCATGATTATTCCATGTCAAGTGAGAATGATCATATACAGTTGCTTTATTATTAGTTACAAATAAAATGTCATCTCTGGCAATGGAGCTATGATGGAACAGGTTTTTAAACCACTCTAGAACGTATGTAGATTTTAATCAGCCTTCACTAGCGTACTTGCCAATTTATTTACTACAGATTGTTTTTTTTTTTTTCTCTCCTTTTCCTGAAAAGGTGGAAGTGGCACAAATCAGATTACAAGGTTATACATATTATTGAAATTAATCCATCTGATCTTTCAAGCACCAATTATACAATTTTACAGCTATTCATATTTTTTCTTGAGTGTTTTTTAATGGAAACTTCCTCTTTCTTAAAGGACCACTTTCCTTATGCATGAGTATCCCTAATACAGTTAGCTCTATACACAGAACAAGTAGTAATTCTATTTTTTCTTTTCGTTCAATGTAATCTTTTTTTATCTCATTGTCACCTCTTTTTAGATAGAAATACAAATGTTCTTCTAAGAGAAAAACTGGATTTGTGTCTGTTTGAGCTCCAGATTCTCAGGCTCTTGCTGGGGACCCTGAGAGCAGTCAACTTACCATTCTACAATGTAAGGATGAACAGAGTTAACAATTTTCTTCCTGAATGGGAAGCAAGGTTTTTTAAGTATAAGATGCATTATTCTCTTAGGGTACCTAGACTAAACCTTTCCTCTTGCAATTCTGTTAAGAGCTTGTCTTTTACAAATTTTTGTCTCCTTACTGAAAGATTTGCATTGTGTCTTGTTTCTTTCTAGTATTTAACATAAAGAAAATGTGACACAGCACTGTAGAGCCTAATGCATTTTCATTTTGGCTGTTAGTGATGTCCATCAATCCAAGATTTGTATTTATTTTTAAAATGTAATATAAGTTCATGATTTCCACTACTATTTTCTGGTTCTCTGACTTCCATTTTCTGTCTTTGTGTTTCTCTGATAACTTATAGCAGGCTTGTGGCTGTGATATCCTACTGCTTATTGATTTAAGGACTCTTTAATTGAAAACTATTCAGCAAACACGGTTTTCAATTTACTGTTTTGCCCAACTATGTTTAGGTGCCAGGGGCTCATTTGCAGCAGTTGATGGTTAAAGATTTAAAAGTAAAGCTGCAAGTCATCTAGGTATACTTCAGTAACATGCAGGGTTTTCACCAAGGACTTGTCATACATCTTACATAGCCTGCAGGCTGAAAGCGTGTGTCTGTGCATTTGTGTCTGCATGTGTAAGCACAGGAAAGGAAAAAGCAAAGAATCGATGATATCAAAATTAATTAAAATCAGGAAGACTTTCCCCCTGCTGACAGGATATTTAGGATGAAAATAATTAAATGAGCTATTGTGGCAAATGCAATATCGATTGCTTACCAAGAGCAACTCCTTGAAGACTTAGATGAAGATTGATAACTGTTTTTTAACAGTTAGAGCCGAAGGCAACCATTCCCATCTCCAGTTTGTGTGCATGTGTGCAATCTGACAAATGCTTTTCAACCCAACCCTCTATTGTCGACTATAAAAAGCTATTATCTACCATAAATAAATGGCATATACATGCTGCTTCTCTCCTCTTCATATCTGTATAGTTGAAAATGTTTTATTTATGATTTTTCAGTTCCTCATACTTTAAAAGTAGTACCTGACATTCTTTTGGGGCAGAAAGATTTTGTTTGTTGTTTGTTTCAGGTTAGAGGCGTTTTTTTTGTTTCTTTGAGTAAACAGGGTCAGGAATTGCACCCTGGAATTACAGACGAAGTAAAGATAAGGTTAATATTTTCAGAATAACAGTGAAATGGAATAAACTTGAAGATGGCACGAGATTTTCTCAAATGATCACTGAAATTTAGCTACAATATGGCTACAACAGCAAGTGAAGAGGCCCAGCTGGGGCAGCCCCATAAAGCAAAGCTGTTGGTGCCAAAACCCTGACTATTCTTATTTCACACTATTCTATTTTCAGCTATTTTTCTTCAGATTATCTCTAGTCCGTTCCTTTGGACAAGACCAATTAGCAGATGGAGCACATAAAGCACAACCGTAGATCACATGTTTCAGTGAATTTTATCTTAAAAGAACCTGGTTCATGCACTGTAAGACTGCTCCATGATGTGAATCAAAACACCGGTATGTGGGAACAATTAGGAGAGTCACTTCAAAAGCTTGCTGCTGATTTGAAAATAGAATCTGTGGTAGACATTTCAGAGTAATGGAGCCTTACAAAATTATTGTGAGGACAAATCTTAATGAAAGGAAAATGAGTGGACAAGTGTTGTTTTTGTTTTGGTGAGAGAGTAAAACAAAAATAGACATAGAAAATGCTATAGACAGAAAGAGAAGTAAATAATATAGGCTTAATGCTTGTTTGAAATATCAAAGCAAGCCTGTTGAAAGCATTTGCCTTTGAATCACATTAATTTATCTAAATGTTTGTGGAAGCAAACTCTTATACATCAACTTATTCGTGGAAACACATTTGCAAGAGGAAAACAGTTCCACATCATCCAGAAAGTAAGCAATTCTTTGCAAAACATAATAAGAGGTTATGAGAATTGAGAAGTGCTTAACAAGTGCTTCCTACCTATGCTTTGGCAGTCTTGTCCTGCTAATGGCTCTGGCATCAAATTTAGCTGTTCCTGTGTCAATATTTGTGGTGAGCTAGAGCTCTGTGATGTGAGATTCCTCACATCACAGAGTTACTACACTGCATGGATAGTCTGGTTCTTCTCAGATCTTTCAAGATAAAGGGCTTACACAGAAATAATTCTCTGCAGAAATAGTTCTCTTCCATCTCTTTCTTTCTGATGAGTCTGCAAATAGTTGTACCTTTTTTGGAACTTAAAGGCTTCTTGTGATTTTTATAATGGGATAATTTTTTGTTCCATTTTTAATTAAATATTAGATAAGAATTTGTAAAGAATTCAACTGCTAAGAAAGTTGAGAGATTGAAGTATCTACCATTTGAGCTTTAGATTACTCAGCCCTTCCCTGTTTTGTTAAAATATGAGATGAAATAGATAATCATGTTAAAATAAAGAAACTGCTGTCTTGTAGACCTCATTTGTATGCTGCCTGCTGCCTTGAATCATTTATGACCATTCAGAAAAGGTTTTCCTAAACAACCATGACATTTCCTGCACACTGATATCTGAAAATTTCTCCATCAAGAGCAGAAGTTAACATCATGGATTAACTGTTTCAGGAGAAACAATTTTCCTTCTGTGAATGTGTATCATTCCACTGTCCATGAAAGTTTGTCTAGGAAATAATAGATGAAGAAAATAAGATGATAAATTGTTAACCTGATTGAATTTACTTTTGTTCAGGATTCTTTGCAAAACGATCAGTTTCATTAAGACCATAACATTAGATTAAATATGATCCTTTGTGATTTTAATTTTGTGGCACTATATTTTGAGTTTGTTCAATTTCTGGGGGGCATACAATTATTATATTTTTTTACTGTAATTTTTCCATACCTGATCAATAACCACTTCCACTTAATTTTAGAGACAGGACTGGTGTATTGCTTTATATTAATAAAAAAGACTTCCAAATATAGCTGCCTTTCAATTTTTTTAGAGTTTCGTCACACTGTAGCCACACAGCTGAATAGTTTCTGAACAGATGTATCTCTTGGGATAAGTATTTTGAGAAAATTTCAGCTAAATCAGATTAGCTACTTCTGGGTAGAGAAGTAGGGCAGAAATCTCCAGCATTAATTTTTTTTTTTTTTTTTTTTGCAACCTTTTCCTAGAAAAGTGCAAACATTCCTTTTGTTAAAGTAGAAGCTTTGAATTTTGTGGAAAGCATCAATGAATTTTATGTTGCCTCCACAAGTTAGAAGCTTTTTACTGCATGTGATACAAATGCACTTCTGTAATCCTCATGGAGCAGGATTTTGATCTGTTGTAGCTGTACTGGACTTCATATCTGTATCTGTGGGATCCTGTAGAAGATACACTCTGTGGTTATGTAAATTAAAACGTGCATGTGCACAAGAGAGGTAAAGCTTACATCCTTACAACCATTATTTTCTATGTGGTAAATACTGATTTTGTAAAGATTTTTCTTAATTTTTTTTTTAATATATATCTACATGTATTACAAAAACATGTAGAACATGTTTTATTTGTAGGTATTTTCCCATAGAAATGTTTGCATGCTCTACTACAGTTATACTATGTATAACCAACAGAACAAATTATTTCCTTATAACTATCCAAAGCACTAGTTACACTTAATACCACACGAAAATAATTTCTTTAAAATATCAACATACATACAGCATAGACCTATAAATTACAAAAGTATCTTCATAAACTCTTACCAAAATCCATCTTCTGATAATATTTAGATTTAATTTTCCATTTTTAAATTGTCTCTTGATAAAACCCTTCTTATCACACTATTTGGCAGTCTTTGGAAGAAGAAGGCAAGAGGTAATAAAAACTAAGGGAGTGTGCCTATTGCTTTGTAAAGAAAACTGACGTTGCTTTGAATTCTGCTATACCTACATTCTGGTTTTTCATTACAATCTGATTGATATGGTGCTTCTTTGTGCTAATTTAGACAAGTGAGGGCATATAAGACTGGCTTAATACAAGTGAGGATGCCTCTAAAGGATAGTGCATTGTGTAGTGCTGAGACAGCTAAACTGAGAAACAACTTCAGGATCAGAATGCAGAGAAATGAGCTGAGTGATAGCAGCAAACTGAAAACTTGTACACTTTAAACTATTCATACTAATTTTTCATCATATTTTCTTTGAAGATGTGAGAAGGAATAGAATTCTGTGAAATTTTCTTACAGGTGCAGATGAATACTTGCAGTTTTATGCTCTATATAGAAAAGGGATTACATGAATTATTCTCTTGCTGTTCTCTCTTAGAATCATAGAATCATTAAGG
>NW_009225057.1:0-3982 GCF_000690835.1 Fulmarus glacialis
GGGCGCGGGGGGCAGCGCCGCCTGCAGCCCGGAGGGGACGCGGCAGCCGAGACATGCGGCTTTTCCTTCTCTGCAGCAGGAAGCAACTCCGCATTTAAACAGCTTTCGAGCTGAGAGAGGACTACACAAGCGCCAGCGCATCCACAGCCAGAACACGTGCCCTTCGTTTGGCCATTTTGGGAGGAGAACATCAAAACCCCGTAAAAGCCTGGCCAAAGGGTTACGCTTGCATTGTGGCAGTAGGACACCTTGCACTGTAGGAATGGCCTGAGGAGAACAGGAAGATGATACGGCTGCTTGATGCAACAATCTCAATTTATACAAGTGTTTTCTCAACCCTAATGCTACTACCCTTCTTGTTTAGGTTGCTCCACGGTGAAATCTGGGTTTGTTGAGGAGGTAACAGGATGGGCATGATGCCAGGTCAGGTATGGCTTTTGAAAGATTAATACTTAAAGTCTTATGTGATTTAACTTTAAAATATGCAATGGAGAAATGGGAAGAAAATACCTTCTTCTGGAGAAGTACACATTTTTCAAATGTATCATCTCTTTTAGAAATGAGTTTTCACATATACACATCTTGCATCCCATTAGAATTGCTCTGCTTAGGTTTCATACCAGATAATATCCTAACAACTTGTAAAATTGAAGTCAGTTGTGACATATTTGCTGTGCCTGGGAGGAGTGAGGGGCAAAAGAACCAGAGGTAAAGCAGGGGGAATCCTGGCTTGGACCGGGACATGCAGGCTGTAGCCGCAGCCTGGCAGCAAGCTGGTGCAGAGCAGCGTCAGACTGGAGCGGCCTGGTGGGGTGGGTATGGGCACGGCCACGGGTGGGGGCCTGCAGAGCTGCCTCTCGCTTGCCTCCTCCCAGGCTTGAGTTTTGGGCTGACCAAGGCAGGCACCTTCACCTGTGTCCGAATGGTTCACAAGGTTGGTTTGGGTGAGCAGCTGCAGGTGACGAGAGCGCTGCCTTGCGGAAAAATTGTAATAAATGATTGAGTTTGATCTCAGTTGAACTGAAACAAGCTAAAAAAACCCCAACCCCACATAGCACAACACCGCAGCTGTGGATTTACGCCTGCTGCTGATTTCACAGCACCGTACGAGGTGGAAAAGCTGCTTGAGGTCCCATGTGTGCTGAAGCACAGGGGCTGCCGAGGATGTGTGGGGCCGCAGCATCACCCCCCCTTTAGCAAAATCCCTGTCAAACACAAACCCTCCCTGTCACTTCAGCTAACACTCTCCTCCTGAGAAACAGCTCAACTTTGCATGCCTCGGCCTTTCCCAACACATCCTGGTTCACAAGTTCAGCGGCTTCAAAGTTGCATCTGATCATTAACCCTGAAAGATCAGAGATTACTGAAGAGTTTAAACTGCGTGTTTGAGATGGCTGAGAGGCACAAAGTTCAGGCACAAATCTGTGCCCAAATCCCAAGACAATCTTCCCAAAGTTCAAGAGGCAGATTCAGACCGAGGGTTTCAGTTCAGCTGCGTGATGCCTGAGCATCGTGTAGGTTTGTGTCTTCATTTCTTTTTAAAGCTGCTTTCATGCAGCTGCTACTTCAAAAGTGACCGTGAGTTTTGGGTGCTGCTGGCCTTGCAGTCTGTGGGGAGCGTGGCTGGGCTTACAGCTCCCAGGGACTTCAGCCGGAGAGATGGGAGAGTCCAAGTAAAAGCCCTGCAAGTCGTAGGTCTTTATTTATGCCAGAGACTTTGCTAGAAAATGACTCTTTTCTTGTGCATTTTCTCTGTCACTTTTTTCCCCTGGTAAGACAGGTACAGAAGAAAGTGCTTTTTGTGACCATGTTACACATAAAAACAACAGAAGCTCCATCATGGGTAGTTTTCTTTTCAGTTTGTTGTTACTTCCACGAGAAAGCTTTTGGTATCACAGCACCACACGGAAACTTAGGTTGGAAGATGCCTCCCGAGGCCATCTGGCCCTCCCTCTTGCTCAGCATGGGTCCAGCTCCATCGGGCTGCTCGGCAGCCAGTGAGCCCCCTGAGCCTGAACAGTGTGAACCACGGCACTGCGGCAGCCATTTCGGAAGGATCTGAACAAGCGCCGAGTAGCAAAGACATCGGTATTCTCCTTGATGGGATTTAATCTTAGTGCAACTCATTAGCCTTCAGGGTGGAAGACTGATGGTGCCAAAGGATTAATTTAAATCTAAATTCCTTAGGTATTGCCTCAAAGAATGGGAGGTGAAGGTCATGTGGTGAAGGAGGCCCGTGAATACAGCCCCATCTGTACGCAGTGGTCCCGCCCCAGATGCCCCCAGCCCTGCTGGTGCGGATGCTCCTGGGAGTCAGTAAGGGGTCTGCTCCAGGCGGAGTGGAGCCCTCATCTCACCCTTCAGGAGAAACTACCAGATCAGCCGGTCAAGCACAAGCTGAGGTTGTTGCTGTTTTCGTTTTTTCAGCTGTTAAAATTGCTGGTACTCAGCGAGCTCGGCTCAGTGGGTAAGGCTGGAGTCCTGCAGTGCAGGTGCCCTGTTAGGAGCTGATGGAAATGCAAGCTGAGCTGGTCAAGCGCAAGTGGTGCCGTTTGGCGAGCAAGAGACCATCTCATCTGCAAATGGAGGCACCATCTCCTGCATGCTTTGTGCCGGAGCTGGGGATGCCGGGGACTGAGCCTGGCCAGCGCCCGGACGGCAGCAGGCTGCCCGCCAGCCTGCCGCGTGGTGGCCAGCCTCTCACCACACCAGATACGAAGCACAAGGGTGTAGCTCCGTTTCATCTTTTGTCTTTCAGCTCCTAAAATTGTCCTACATATTGCCTGAGTGGGCTGGCATGTGTTCAGCACTGAAAACCAGATGTTGCCAAATTTCCAGTGGTTGTTCTTGGTGCTTTATGCTGTTACTTTAACAGAAGTATGCATGTCATGTCTCTTGCAAAAACAGATAGGATTTACTCCTCTAACAAGGGTCATCTCTGTTTTTAGCTGCGTTCCTCTCCACAGAGATGTCTATCTAGCTCAGAAATGTTGCTGTCAGCTTTCCATGAGCATGAATTCAGTAGCACCCTCCATAGCAACGCACAGACCTCTCCCAGCCACTTGCTACCTGGCCACCAAGCAGTTGCTTGGTTTGTGCCTGCAAAAATACTCACCTGAATATTTTTGCCAGTAAAATGATTTTTTTTTTGATCTGCAGTTTTAGACGTTAAAGCCAGAGTTTAGTCACCAGCTCTGTGCTTCCTACCCAGCTGCAAGTGCAGTACTGCAAAGGCTGGGAGCAAATCTCTCCTGCGCCGTTCAGACAAACCCCAGCGATGGCACTGGTGCACGCAGGGATAGGATGACATCTTTCTGACTCCAGCTCAGCAGAGTTTTTGCCGTATCTTGGTTTCATGCATACTTGATGCAGGCTGTTAACAGAAGCCCTCAAAGCAGTCCTACATCTGCTGCTGCAGGCTACGCTCCCTCCAGCACCCTGCCTTTCTGCAGCAAATGCATAGCATTTTTTGTAGTTCAGGGGCATGGAATAGAAAGAAAGCTGGGAAGGAGCACAGCATTAAAAATAAGCTAATACAGCACAGCAGGAAAAGTGTGCTAAGTAACCTCAGCGCTCACACAGTGGCCAAACTAAGGCCTCTAGCAGAGTCTCCGAGATGTCCGAAGAAATGGTGCTGACCCACATGGACCGAGGCTTGTCAAGGGTTGCTGCCAGCAGCTGCTGCTTAAGTTGGCTTAAGTTTTAATGAGCGTGGCTCATAGTCTTATATGCATCTTCGTGCTGAATGCGCCATCACCCAGCTTCGAATGAGGAAAAATAAGCAAAATTCTTCCAGCAGTTTTCTTAGCTTTTTTTTTTTTATACTTACTGGAAAAATAAAGTGGCACATTAATAACCATCTTCTCAGAAATATAGCAAAACAGTACAAGGGGAAGGGGTGGGCTTTTAGTGACAGCTTAGTTTTTGTGGGCCTATCCCTGTAACCAAAATTTAGTTTCCTTAATTAATTGTAAGTTCAAAT
>NW_009225057.1:3996-4629 GCF_000690835.1 Fulmarus glacialis
AAAGTTTGCTACATGTTTGCAAGCCCGATCCTTCAGGCTGCCTCTTTACCTTATTTTAAAAGCCCCAGAGAAGAGTGACAGCTACCTCTGGAAGAAAGACCAGATATGTACTGCCGTGTACTGGGACGCTAAACAGCCAAGGCTGTAAAGTGGGAAATAATACACTGTATTCCCTTGATTCGGCAGGGCAAACACGGCCACTGTCACCCCGTGGGGCTCTGCAACGCCTCACCCAAGCAGGGTGCTGGAAACTCGGTGGCTTCTGCCTGTGTTCACGCGAGCTGGCAGCACTAGTGCAAGCGCAGGTTTGAGTTGAACCGAGGTGCTGGGAACCACTTTCCATTGCAAGGGCCCTGGGGTAAGCACCAACGTGGACTAAAGAACAAGCACTGGCAGGACAGGAGCCGTGTGCCACTGCCGGCGTCGCCTGCGGGCAGACTGCGCGTGCCCTGCACAAGGTGAGCTTCCCTTCGCCTGGCTGTGGCTGTGGCTATGTATATAAATATATATACACACACACGCGCGTGTGCATGCTTTCGGACCCTTGTCTGGATCTGGTTTCTGTTCTCCCCCTGTCATATTCATTCTAATTTCATCAGATGGGAGAGAAAAAGCCTGAATTAAATGTGAGTA
>NW_009225057.1:5043-5398 GCF_000690835.1 Fulmarus glacialis
CGCCTGGCTGTGGCTGTGGCTATGTATATATATATATACACACACACGCGTGCGTGTGTATATACATATATGTATATGTGTATATACATTATATATGTATATGTGTATTGCATACACATATATGTATATAGACAGCTTGTGTGTATATATATTTTATATACATACACATATATGTATAGATAGACATTTTGTATGTCTAAATACACATATTTGTGTATTCTATACATTATTCTATATACACATGTAGAATAGATTCTATATACAGATATATACAGATGTATACATACACATATACACGTTATATATGTGCATATGTATTTATATGTATAAATTATACATATATGTATATATAGAC
>NW_009225058.1:0-10246 GCF_000690835.1 Fulmarus glacialis
GCCCCACCACCCAGTCCCGCCCTCCCCAGCCCCCAGCATCGGCACATGCCCAGCACCCGGGTATGCCCACCAACAAGCACTGCTATAGCACCCATCCCCCGGCAGCCAGACATGCCCAGACCCGGGACATGCCCAGAACTAGGACATGCCCAGCACCCACAGAGCCGAGCACCCAGCACCTGGACATACTCAGCACCCAGCAACCCCATCGCCAGGCACCCAGCACTCAGACGTACCCAGCGCCGAGCACCCCCACTGCCCAGCACCTGGACAAACCCAGCACCCAGCAACCCCAGCACCAAGCACCCACCACCCCCAGTACCCAGCACACGGACATGCCCAGCTCCCTGTACACTGCATCCAGCACCCAGCACCAACACACGCACATGCCCAGAACCTAGCACACCCAGTGCCCAGTACAGAGAAGACAAACATGCCCAGCACCCACCACCCCAGCACTCAGCACCTGGAGCGGCCCAGAACCCAAGACCACCAGCACCCACCACACACCACCCCACCCGCAGACAACCCAGCACCCAACACCCCCAGCTCTCCACACCCAGCATCGCCAGTGCACAGCACACAGCACCTCAACATTCCCAGCATCTGTAGATGCCCAGCACCCAGCACACACAGGGCCCATCCCCCAGCACCCAGACATGCCCAGAACCAGGACATGCCCAGAAGCCTCGTGTCGAGCACCCAACACCTGGACATGCCCAGCACCCAGCACCCCCACTGCTAAGCACTCAGCACCCACAGGGCACTGCACCCACTCCCCAGATATTCACAACACCTAGACATGCCCTGAACCCAGCACCACCAACGCACAGCACTGAGCACCACGACATGCCCAGTAGCCGGACATGCCCACAACCCAGTACCGCACTCACCAGCACCCAGCATCGGCACATGCCCAGCACCCGGGTATGCCCAGCAACAAGCACTGCTATAGCACCCATCCCCTGGCAGCCAGATATGCCCAGAACCAGGAGATGCCCAGCACCCAGCACCCCCAGCGCTCAGCACCCAGCATCCCCAGCAGGGCACAGCACCCATTACCTGGACATTCGCAACACCCGGAAATGCTCAGAACCCAGCAACCCCAGCACCCGCACACGCCCAGCACAGGGTCATGCCCAGCAACAAGCACCCCCAGTGCCGAGCACCCAACTCCCAGTGCCCGCACACGCCCAGTACTCCCCAGCGCCCAGCACCTGGACATACCCAGCACCCAGATGTACCTAGCGCCCAGCACCCCCTCTGCCCAGCACCCGGACAAACCCAGCACCCAGCAACCCCAGCGCCAAGCACCCACCACCCCCAGTACCCAGCACACGGACATGCCCAGCTCCCCGTACACAGCATCCAGCACCCAGCACCACACACACGCACATGCCCAGAACCTAGCACACCCCGTGCCCAGCACAGAGAAGACGAACGTGCCCAGCACCCACAGAGCCCAGCACCCACACCCCCAGCAACAGCACTGAGCACCACGACATGCCCAGTAGCCGGACATGCCCACAACCCAGTACCGCACTCCCCAGCACCCAGCATCGGCACATGCCCAGCACCTGGGTATGCCCAGCAACAAGCACTACTATAGCGCCCATCCCCCGGCAGCCAGGCATGCCCAGAACCAGGACATGCCCAGCACCCACAGAGCCGAGCACCCAGCACCTGGACATACTCAGCACCCAGCAACCCCATCGCCAGGCACCCAGCACTCAGACGTACCCAGCGCCGAGCACCCCCACTGCCCAGCACCTGGACAAACCCAGCACCCAGCAACCCCAGCACCAAGCACCCACCACCCCAGCACTCAGCACCTGGAGCGGCCCAGAACCCAGGACCACCAGTGCCCACCACCCCACCACCCAGCCCCCAGACATGCCCAGCACCCAACACCCCCAGGGCTCCACACCCCCAGCACCCAACACCCCCAGGTCTCCACACCCAGCACCGCCAGTGCCCAGTGCACAGCACACAGCACCTCGACATGCCCAGCACCCAGAACACACAGCGCCCAGCACCCGGACATGCCAAGCACCCACCACCTCCAGGACCAATCACCCAGAACCTGCACATGCCCAGCACCAGGACAAGGCCAGCACGAAGCAACCCCCAGCCCCTCGTGCCGAGCACCCAACAGCCGCATATGCGACTTTCCAGTAAACTGCACCTCGACATTGCCAGCACTCCCAAAGCGCAGCAGGCAGCACCCGGAAATGCCTGGCACCCACGCACTCTCTCACACGCAGCAACCTGCTGCCTGACATAATCAGCGCTCCCAGCAACCAGCATCCAGCAACAACAGCACCCACTCCTCAGCACCCCTGTGCCAGCACCAGGACATGTCTAGCAGTCAGCACAGCGACAGCCCTGAACACCAGCGCTCGGGAATAATGATGTTTAGGTTTTAGAGCAACTGTAGCATCTCCATGTTTCTAAGTCTGTGAACTGGCTAATAAGGGAATGTGATAGCCACAAGCACTTTTTTCCACTGATCGCTTTTCTATTGGCAATTATGGTGGTGGTTGGCCGATTTGGGCTTCGACTCTAGTGAGGTTTAGTGCTGGGAATAGAGGAAGCGCAGAGCCCAGTGTTGGTGTGTCTGTGAAAGAGATGCCAAAGAGAGGTGAAACCCACAAAGAACTTTCAGTCCAGGCCGCTTCTGTGTGGGAGCGTGATGTTGTTTGCATCTGGTTTGGAGCTGAGCTCCTGAGATAATGAAGTTTCGAACGTAGAGCAAGTGCGCCCATGTTGTTTGGACTGTGAAGTGGCTGCCCAGGGAAGGTGCAGGCCACAAGCATTTTTTTTTCATCCCTGGCCACTTCTGTACTGAAGCTTAAGGAGGTGGTTGTCCATTCTAGATCTTAGACTCTAACAAGGTTTAGTCTTGGGATCAGAGCAAGTGCAGGGCCTCATAATTGGTGGGCTGTGAAAGGGCTGCCGATGGACCACGTGAGCCGCCGGTATCTTTCAGTCCTTGCTAATGCTGTGTGGGAGCCTGATGGTCTTGGGCTCCGACAAGGTTGATGGTTGAGTGCTATAGCAAGCGCAGAGCCCCGGCCTTGGTAACTCTAACAAGGTTTAGTCTTGGGATCAGAGCAAGTGCAGGGCCTCATAATTGGTGGGCTGTGAAAGGGCTGCCGATGGACCACGTGAGCCGCCGGTATCTTTCAGTCCTTGCTAATGCTGTGTGGGAGCCTGATGGTCTTGGGCTCCGACAAGGTTGATGGTTGAGTGCTATAGCAAGCGCAGAGCCCCGGCCTTGGTAGTGCTGTGAAGGGGCTGCCGCGAAAGACGGCGTGCCGCCAGGAGCTTTCAATCCTGGTTCCTTCTGTGTTGGAGCGCCATCTGGTGGGTAGCCGTTTTGGAGCTGGGCGTCTGCTGACGGTAAGGGATGGGTTGATGTCAGGTGGGAGAATAAACGCAGAGGGCCGGTGTTGGCGGGGCTGCCAAGGGAAGGCGAGTGCTGTCAACAGCTTTCGCTCTAGACAACTTCTGTGTGGGAGGCCGAGACACCATCACCTCCAGCGCCAAACATCCACGCATGCCCAGCAGTGGGACACGCCCAGCAGGCAGCACGTGGATTAGGTTAAGGTTAGCATCATGAGGGTTAGGTTTAGGTACTGGGATTGGTTTATGGTGACGGTTTACGGTTTGCTTAGGGTTATTTTTAGCAGTAAGGCTTATAGTTAGAATTAGGTTTAGCTTGCGGGGTAGTGGTTTTGGTCCAAGCCCAAAACGCTGAGCCAACATCTTCAGCAGAAGTGGCCCGGCATGAAAACGGTTGGTGGCCCTCACTCTCCCTCGGCCGTCCATTCTCAAGCCCAGCAACCCTGCGTCTCTGCCTTTGCTCTAAGCCTAATCCTAAACATCACTAGAGTCCAAGCCCAAAACGGACACCCACCACTTTAAGCGGGGATGAAAACTGCCTGGGGCCATCACTTTCCCTTCGCAGTCCCTTCTCAGCCCAACCAACATGGGGCTTCTGCTCTTCATCTACACTCTCAACCTCATTATCTCCAGAACTCAGCTCCAAGCCAGATACAAACCGCCTCAGGCTGCCCACAGAAGTGGCCAAGACTGAAAGCTCTTTGTGGCTTTCACCTCTCTTTGATAGCTCCTTCATAGATACACCAACAGCTGGGCTCTGTGCTTCCACTACCCTGTATCTCTTACACTCGCCGGAGCCCTGATTCCACCTGGGAAACCTGTGCCTGGGATTCCAAAGAGAATTGGCCAAGCGTGAAAACTGTTGCCGGCCATCACCTTCCCTTTGGTTTTTTTGGGTCTGTTAATGGCGTGCCAATGGCAGGTGAAGGCCAAAACCAGTTTTCAGTCCTGGCCACGTCTGCTGAAGTTGGTGGCTCTCCATTTTGGGCTTGGAACAGAAACCTTAATCCTACACTAGTCCTCAAACCAAGTCGTAACGCCAAGCCTTAAACCTACCGCCCCTAAGTCTGACCGTCAACCCACTCCTAAACTCTCATCCTTTCCCCTACCGTAAATCCTAAACAAATAATATATCTTTCATATTACCATAACCTAACACCAAACATTCCCTAACACTAACAGAAACCCTAAGCCAACCTCAGCCCTCACAACTAACCCCATAGCTGACCCTAACCTTAATGATACTAAACCTAACTATAAACTTAATCCTGGTGCTGGCTTCTGTGTGCTGCACATGTCCCAGTGGTGGTCGTGTTGCGTGCTGGGCATTTATGGGTGGTGTGCGCTAGTCACTGCGGCTGCCCAACAACCAGCACCAGACAAGAAGCAACCGGTGGCCAGATATGCCCAGCAGGCAGACATGCACAGCACTCAGCACAGAGTACCCAGCATCCATATATGCCCGACACCCCTAGTGCCCAGCATCCGGACTTGCCAGCACCCCAGGCACCCAACACCCACATCGCTCAGCATCCGGAGAAGCCCAGGATATACTACCCAGAGGGGCCAGCACCCGTAACTGCCCAGCACCAAGAACGCCCAGTGCCCAGCACCCATTACCCACGACTGGGACATGCCCAGACACGGATAACCCATCACAAAGCAACCACAGCGCCCAGCACCCGCACACGCCAGGCACCCAGATATGTCCAGCACCCAGCTCCCCCAGCAACATTCGGACATACATAGCACCTGGATATGACCAGCACCTCGCACCCACAGCGACAAACCCCCAGCAACCCCAGTGCCCAGCACTCAGCACGTAGACATATCCAGAACCAGGACAAACCCAGCACCCAGAGTCCAAGCGTCAAGCAATTACAACAGCCACTGCCAAGTACCCGGACATACCCAGTGCACACCTTCCCTTGGCAGCCCGACGTTCTCTGTGTTTGTTCTCCCACTTTACATCCACCTATCCCTTACAGCCATCAGAGCACAGCTCCAAAATTGTCATCCTCCTGATGGTGCTCCAACACAGAAGGAACCAGGAGAGAAATAGTTGGTGGCACGCCCTTCCAGCAGAAGCCCCATCACAGCCCAAACAGCTTGGAGGCGCTGCACTTTCTCTAGTATCTAAAACTCGTTGTCGCCGGAGTTCAGCTCCAAAATAGATACAAACCACCTCAGGCGCCCACAGAGAAGTGGCCAGGACTGAAAGTTAGCTGTGGCTTTCACCGCTCTTTAGCATCTCCTTCACAGACACACTAACTTCAGGCCTGCGTGCTTCCTCTACCCTATATCTGTTCCACTCGCGGGAGCCCAGGCTCTATGCGGACAACCAGTGCCCCGGACTCCCGCAGAGACGTGGCTAAGAGTGAAAGCTCTTGCTTGCCTTCACCTTCCCTCGGCAGCCTCTACACAGCTCAACCAACACAGGGGCTCTGCGCTTGCTCTATCAAGTAACATTCACCCTTGTCAGAGCTGCAACCCAAGGGAATAACAGGAGTTAGGAACGGAAAACAAACACGGCTGTGTAAACTGCTGCTGGCCCTCACCTGCCCTCGGTAGCTCTTTCACCGCAACAGCTTTCTGTCCTACCTACTTTCGCGTGGGAGCTCGAGGTAATGGTTCAGAGTATTGAAACTGGTCTCCCGTGAGTGTCAGACATCATAGGGGTAGAGAAAGCACAGAGCCCCTATATTTGTAGGGCCGTGAAGGAGTTGCCACAAGGAAAGGTGAGGCCACAAGCTGTTTTTCCCCCCCGGCCACTCTGTATCGGAGCTAAAGCTTGTGGGTGTCCCTTTTGGGATTAGACTCCAGCAAGGTTTAGGGCTAGGATTAGAGCAAGCGTAGCCTCAGAGTTGGTAAGGCTGTCTAGGAAAGGATTAGATCAAGCCCAGAGCCGCCGGGTTGGTGGGTCTGCGAAAAGGGCTGCCAAGGCAAGATGAGGGCCAGCAACAGCTTTCACTCTTGGCCACATTCTGTGTGGAAGGGCAAAGTAGTGGTTGTTCCTTTCAGATCCTGGGCACGGCTAGTGAAAGACTGCAGAACCGTCAATGTTGGTGGCGTTTTGAAGGGAATAACAAGGGAAAGGGAAGGATAGTAACAACTTTTTCACTCCTTGCCAAATGTGCTTCTGACATTAAGGTGGTGGTTGTCCATTTTGGGCTTGGACCTGAAAACCTAACCCTGAGACGAAGCTAACCCTAACGACCCTACCCCTACGCTAAAGACCCAAACTGTAATTCGGGTTCTGGGTGCTGGATGCCTGGTTTACACTAGGATTAGATAAAGCCCAGAGACCCAACGTTCGGAGGGGGCTGTGAAAGAACTGCCAAGGTATGGTGAGGGCCACCAAGCTTTCACTCGTAGCCATATTTGTATTGCATTCGGATCTGACGTTATTCTGTTGAGTTCGGGGCTCCGGCAAGGGTGAGCGTTACTTGGTAGAGTAAGGGCACAGACCTGGTTTTGTCGGGGCTGACAAGGGAAGGTGAGGGCCTCAAAAGCAGTTTTCACTCCTGGCGACTTCTTGTTGGCGCTTAATGTTCTCGGTATCCGTTTAGGGCTTGGAATCTAGCAAGGTTTAGGGGTAGGACTGGAGGACGCGCAGAGCCCCGGTGTTTATTGGTCTGTGCAGGACCTACCAAGGCATCGTGAGAGCCAGGCATCGTGAGAGCCAGCCACCGCTTTCACTTTTGGCCAGTTCAACATCGGAGTCTGAGGCACCCATCAGCCTGATATGCCCAGCACCCCCAGCGCCAACCACCCGTAAATGCCCAGAACCCAACATGACCAACACTGGGACATGTGCAGCACACAGCAGCAGCACCCAGATTAAGGTTATAGTTAGGTTTAAGATCTATATTATTAATAACTATAAATGTTAAGGTTAGGATCATTAGGGTCATGTATGGGGTTAATTGTGAGAGCTATGGTTGGCTTAGAGTTTGTGTTGGGGTTAGGGAATGTTAGCTTACCTACTGCTAACCATAACCCTAAACAAACAAAAAAAGTCAACATAAGCAACAGTAAGCCATAAACCTAACCCTCAAGACCCTAAACTGAACCTAAACCGGGTGCTGTGTGCTGGGCATATTCTACTGCGCCCAGATGGTGTACTACCTGCTGAGCATGTCCCGCTGCTGGGCGTGTCCCACTGCTGGGCATGTGTGGATGCTTGGCACTGGAGGTGATGGGCATGTCCGGGTGATGGATGCCTCGCCTTCCCACACAGAAGTTGTCTAGAGCGAAAGCTGTTGCTAGCACTCACCTTCCCTTGGCAGGACCTTCTCAGCCCCGCCAACACCGGCCCTCTGCGTTTATTCTCCCACCTGACATCAACCTGTCCCTTACCGTCACCAGACGCCCAAGCCCCAAAACGGCTACCCACCAGATGGCTCTCCAACACAGAAGGAACCAGGATATAACGCTCTTAGCGGCGTGCTCTCTTTCGCGGCAGCCCCTTCACAGCACTACCAAGGCCGGGGCTCTGCGCTTGCTGTTAGCACTCAACCATCAAACTTGTCGGAGCCCAAGCCCATCAGGCTCCCACACAGAATAAGCAAGGACGAGCCCAAAGTAGACCAGGCCCCCCATCAGGCTCCCACACAGAATAAGCAAGGACTGAAAGATACCGGCGGCTCACGCAGTCCATTGACAGCCCTTTCACAGCCCACCAGCTGCACTTGCAAGCTCTGCACTTGCTCTGATCCCAACACTAAACCTTGTTGGAGACTAAGATCTAGAATGGACAACCACCTCCTTAAGCTCCACTACAGAAGTGGCCAGGGATGAAAAAAAATGCTTGTGGTCCGCACCTTCCCTGGGCAGCCACTTCACAGTCCAAACAACATGGGCGGCCTTGCTCTACGTTCGAAACTTCATTATCTCAGGAGCTCAGCTCCAAACCAGATGCAAACAACATCACGCTCCCACACAGAAGCGGCCTGGACTGAAAGTTCTTTGTGGGTTTCACCTCTCTTTGGCATCTCTTTCACAGACACACCAACACTGGGCTCTGCGCTTCCTCTATTCCCAGCACTAAACCTTATTAGAGTGGAAGCCCAAATCGAACAACTACCATGTTAATCGCCGATAGAGAAGCAGTCAGTAGAGAAAAGTGATTGTGACAATAACATTCCCTTATTAGGCAGTTCACAGACAAAGAAAAATGGGAATGAGTCAAACAACCACCACCATAATCGCCGATAGAGAAGCGATCAGTGGAAAAAAGTGCTTGTGGCTATCACATTCCCTTATTAGCCAGTTCACAGACAAAGACACATGGATATGCTACACTTGCTCTACAATTGAAACCTTATTATTCTCGGGCGCTGGTGTTCTGGGCTGTCGCTGTGCTGCGAGCAACTAGCGATGCCTGGGTCTTGGGGGGCAGGGGGTGGGGTTGGGTGCTGAGCATGTCCAGGTGCTGGGTGTTAGCTAGACATGTCCCAGTGCTGGGCATGTGCGGGTTCTGTCTAGTGCGTCCTGGCGGTGTTGGGTGCTGAGCATGTGCGAGTGCTGGCATCTCTGCTTACTAGGTACTGGACGCTGGTGGATGGGCATGTCTCAGTTCTCGGCATGCCCAGGTCTGGTTGATGGGCGCTTGGAATGCTGGGCATGTCCAGGTGCTTGGTGCTTGGTGCTTGGTGCTGGACAGTGGGGTGCTGGGTCCTGCGATTATCTGGGTGCTGGGTGCTGGGAATGTCGAGGTGCTGTGTGTTGGGCACTGGCGGTGCTGGGTGTGGGGACCTGGGGGGTGTTTGGTGCTGAGCATATCCAGGTGCTGGGCATGTCCGGGTACCAGATGCTGGGTTCTGTGTTATGTCCCGGTGCTTGGTGTTGCAGTGCTCGGTGGTGGGCACTGGTGGTACTGGGTCTTTGGCCTGTCTGCGTGCTAATTCCTTGGGTGCTGGGTATGTCCTGGTCGTCGGTGCTGGTCATGTCTGGGTGCTGGGCATGTCTGGCTTCTGCGTGCTGGGCATGTCTGGCTTCTGTGTGCTGGGCACTGGGTTCTGGGCATGTCCATGTGTTTGTTGCTGGATGCTGAGTACTGGGAGCTGGGCATGTCCGTGTGCTGGGCACTGGGGGTGCTGGGTGCTTGGCCCTGGAGGTGCTGGGCACTGATTATTCCGGGTGCTGGGCAGTGGGGGGGGTGGTTACTTGGCACTGGGATTGCTGAGTGCTGACTATGTTCAGTTGCTGCGTATGTCTACGTGCTGAGTGCTTGGCACTGGGCATGTACTGGGCATGTCTGGGTACTAGGTACTGGATGTTGGGTGCTGGGCGTGTCCTGGAGCTGTGTGATGGCACTGTGTGTTCTGGGTGCTGGGCATGTAGGGGTGCTGGGCATGTAGAGGTGTTGGGAATATCGAGGTGCTGTGTGCTGGGGATGTTGGCTACTGGCAGTGCTGGGTGCTGGGCACTGGGGGTGTTGGGTGCTGGACATGTCCCAGTGCTGGGTGCTAGATTATGGCGGTAATGCGTGCTGGGCTCTGTGGGTGCTAGCCATGTCCCTGTGTTGGTGCTGGATGCTGTGTACGGGCATGTCGTGGTGCTGGGCGCTGTGTGTGCTGGGTGCTGGGCATGTGCAGGTTCTGGGTGCTGTGAGGTGGGTGCTGGGGGCGCTGAGTGCTGGGCAGGTCTGGGTGCATGACAGTAAAAGCTCCAGGGCCTCTTCATGTTGTGAGCTTCCTTCCCAGACTGCATTTTTCTTTAAGTTATAGCGTCGTCATGCTCTTATACTAAAACCTGGAATATGTGCCCTCCAAAATCCTAAAGTCCCCAGCACAGCACTCAACTCCTTTTTATTCCCAGGGATGGGTAACTGTTGGAT
>NW_009225058.1:10266-31197 GCF_000690835.1 Fulmarus glacialis
GGTTTTCCTTCCACTTATCCATCTGACTCCCAAAAAGGTTACTTCCTGACTGGGTCCTTGTTTCTTTTCTGCCAGTACCTCTACCACAGGTGACTGTAAGTGTGTTATAACAATGTCCGTAGTCCGTTTCACAGGTTCTCCTGAGTGTCCACCTATTAAGACATCATCTATATATTGCACAGTAACCTCTTGTGGTAATTTTAATGTTTCTAGCTCTTCAGTCAGTGTAGCATGAGCATTGGTAGAGCTATGTTTAAAACGCTGTGGTAAGCGAGTAAATGTATATTGAGTCCCTGCCAGGTAAAAGCAGATCTCTCCCTATCTGTCTTTGATATTGGGATCACATAAAACATATCCTTCACATCCACTGTTGCATCCATGGAAAGGCTTGTTCGTTAAGAAAATTGACTATATCACTTATACTGGAACAGCTGCAGGGAGCTGTTAAATGGCAGTGTTCAAGGCTCTGTAACCCTCTGTTAGCCGCCACTTGCCACTAGGTTTCTTTACTGGCCATACAGGAGAATTGTAGGGGGATGAGACTTGACAATGACTCTCTGTTCTTCCAGGTCCTTTATCAATTCAGTAACAGGATGAATAGCATCAGCAGGCAATTTGTATTGTGGAATATTAACTAGCTTGCTATGGGTAAAGGAGCGACTGTTTGCAACAGATTAACAGTCAGGCATGCTTTTGTAGGAGGTAAACTCTGGGACAAAGAGGGTGGTGTCCCTGTTTCCCATTTCCCCATGACTGACCCTTCAATACATCCACACCTAATATATTACTGGAACCCAAAAGTAAGGTTAGGCGGACTGTCTGTCCATTAGACAGTATTAGTTTAGGGAGAGAGCCCCTTATGTAAACACATCTTCCATTATCTCTTAACGATCAGTAGCAACTGAGGGCGCTTCCCCATTTCCCCTTCTTGCTTTGTCTTTTGCATGGACACAGGCTGTCTCTTTTCTATTACATTTACTTTATCTGAGGTTCTCTCCTGTTTTTTATCCTGTGGGGCATAGATTGGTAAATCTGCTAGCATATGTTGAAGGACCTCTTGGAAGTAATACTGTTTAAGCATGTCTTAATGGCCAAAGCTAAAGATTTCAACACTCCCTCAGCTCCCTTTATTATAGGTCGGAAATGTACAGGCTCACAAATCACCTCCCAGGGATTCGGTTCTGTGGGAGGGTGTTGTCCGGCACCCAGGGCAACGGGTGCTGGTCCTTCAATTCAGCTAAAATTGCAGTTTTTAGCAGGGCTATTTGCAGGCTGTCTTCCAAGTTCCAGGGCCACACACTTTCCTCCCACGGTCAGTGGGATGCATAGTGCGTTCCCAGTGCAAAGCGCAAGTCCGTAAGGGACTGGAAATATTTGGCCCCGCTATATGTAGCAGTATTCTTAGACCTAATGCCAACAATCGAGCTTCAGCTGGGGTAAGGTGGAGCTGGTTGGGTCTCTAGGGCAGTAACCCCCCTGCAGTTGTTATGGAAGGAGGCCGGTTCTGTGCCCCCTTGGGCGTACTCTGTTGTTCAGTCTTGATTATTGGTTCCAAGAGAGTGGGGGAGGGAGGGGCGGGGGGGAAGGGCAAGGAATCGTTGTCATTATCACCGTGCCCTGAGGGGAAGGTATGCAGGTCTGCTTGTTTCCAGATATCCTCATCCCAATCATCATACATAGCACAATAGACTTTAACCAGGGTGCTGCCTGGCCACCTCGCCTGCTTCTCTGCTTGGGCAGGGGTAAAGGGCAGGACCACAGGCAGCTCTGCTTGTGCTTGCTTTACTTTCCAGCTCAACACAGGTATTAAAAGCCCAAGTGCTCTGGAGATAAGCTCATGGCTTTTCCTGCTGCATCCCTCCTAGAGAAGGGGCTATTCTGGCACAGGAGAACTGGCAGTACTACATCCACCAAAAAGCAGTTGCGCAAGGAAAAAAAGAAAAAAAGAAGTTTTTTTTTTAAACAGCAGTTTAAAAACACTCAACATCTCTGCATAAGCTTTCAGGGTGGAAGATGAGGAACAGATCACAGCAGTTAGCTGAGAACTTTTATGGGGTCAGAATTGAGTTATCCAAGCTGGGACGTGGTCAGGGGACTGGGCTCACCGCAGTCTAAGAGTGTAACAGGACCCCATGTCTGCAAACACTCAATGCCTTGGTTTTGCATCTCCTCTGGCAGACAGCCCAAGGGCCAGAGCGTCTCCCATTGCTTTGTGCAGGACAGACACCTCCTGTGTCAGCCACCAATTTCTTATGAGGCCTGGGCTGTCACAACAAACACTGACCCCATCTAACATACAAAGTTATTGCTAGTGTACACAGAGCCTGGGACTACACCTTTTGGGCCATAATCCTTGTACCCCATGTCTTCCTTATACCCATCTCCAACTGCTGTGATAGGAGGTCCAGCTTCATCATTTCCACCTCTGATGCTAGAGCATGGAAGAGGGATGGCACCTTCATTGTAATTGGGGCCCAAAGGACACAGATCCTCAAGGGCCTACAGTGTGAAAAAGCAGGTCAAGTTAAGAAGAAACATGCAGTTTTAATGTTTGCAAGTACATGAGCAAGGATCCTCTCTCTGCCCTCATGCACCCTGCCAGGGTGAGCAGAGGAGGTCAGGGAAATCATCTCCTCAGCCAGAGCTGTGTGTTGATGAGGCAGGCAGAGATCATCATAGGGTAGACAAGGGCATCCTTCTGACTGCAGGTGTTGCACTGCTCCTCTAGCACACAGAGCCTCCCGGAGATCCTTGTCAACTGCAAGGGAAACAGTGGGGCCACTGTCAGCCCTGCAGCAAATTACAGGACATTGGCTGCATCCCAGAGACGTGGGCTACCAGCCAGTCCCATGTTCTGCTTGCTCGTGGCATCCTTCAGGAGCTCTGGCTGCCACAGGTTGAAAAATGAGTTCACTCTTGTCATGGTTTAACCCTGGCCAGCTACTAAGCACCACACAGCCACTCGCTCACTCCCCCCCAGTGGACTAGGGGGACAATCAGAAAAGTAAAAGTGAGAATGAAACTCATGGGTTGAGATGAAGATAGTTTAATAAGAAATTTAAAAAAAAAAATTGTAAGAAAAAAAAACAACAAAGGAAGAGGAAAATAAAACCCAAGAAAAACAAGCGATACAAATGAAAACAATTGCTCACCATCAACCAATTGATGCCCAGCCAGTCCCCAAGCAGCACCCCCACTGCCAACCTCCACCCCCTAGGTTTATTGCTGAGCACACCATCATATGGTATGGAATATCTCTTTGGTCAGTTGGGGTCAGCTGTCCTGGCTGTGTCCCACCTTCTTGTGCACCCCCAGCCTACATGCTGGGCTGAGCAGTGCCTACAAACATCCCTGTATTATCAACACTGTTTTCAGCACAAATCCAAAACATAGCCTCATACTAGCTTCTGTGAAGAAAATTAACTCTATCCCAGCCCAAACCAGCACATTCTCCACCCCTTATTCCGTACCATTTACATCATGCTCAGGTCCCACACTATCATAATACATCCTCATTCACCACCCCCACCCCCCCCTTCCCATCCTTTGGTATATATATATACACACACAGATATAATTCCCTTAGTCTGTTGACCACCCCCCTGTAAAATGTCCATGAATGTCCATAAAATGTTCATTGCATTTATTTAAGTCTATGACTTTAGGCTCCATCTGTGATGGTATTCAGTCAGGACAGAAGAGGTGATACGTTGTGTGGAGTCACTGGGCACCAAAACCAGCTCAAGTCAGGTCACTGCTGCATTTGCACTGCTTCTTGTGAGGTTCAGTCCTTCATTGGTTGAGGTGGTTTCTGCCATAGTACTTCCTGTAACATGCAACTCAAATAATGGGTTATAACAATTCAAAGGTATATCCATTACAATCTCCACTCCTGGTCCCTTTGGGCCAGGTTATAGGGCAGATATATTCACATTGCAATGAACTCCTCCCCTTGCCCCTAGTCTGGCTAGCCCTGCTATACGACCCTTGACATACGGCAGCCACAGCAGTGGTGACATACAGCATCATGTAACACTGCCATCATACAACTCAAATCACAGGTTATTTTCACCCAGGATTAAATCACATTGAGGCACACATTGGACTTCCCCATATTCCATATTACCCACCACTGCGCCCAGGTCCTTGAGCAAAAAAAATCCCACAAATGAGTTTGCCCTTTCCCAAGGAAGAAGTAACCCAGGTGGATTTTCCCAGCCAGTTCCTTAGATGTACAACGGGGACCTTATCTCCTTCCACAGTGTGCAAGGGTTTTGACTGGGCAGGGCCAGGTCGACTGGCAGATCCCCTAGTGCTAACTAGTCAAATGACTTCTGCTATGACCCCAATGCTTGAATGTCCCAGCACCCATTGCTCTCAGTGTAGTTTTTAACAGTATTGTTCAATTTTCCCAGAAGCTGGTGCATGATAGGGGATGTGATATACCCAGTCAATGCCATGCTCCTTAGCCCAGGTGTTTATGAGGTTGTTTTGGAAATGTCTGATTCAATTCTTTCAGGGATGCCACGTCGCCATAGAACTTGCTTTTCAAGGCCCGAGGTAGTATTCTGAGCAGTGGCATGGGTCACAGGGTATGTTTCCAACCATCCAGTAGTCACTTCCACCATTGTAAGCACATGGTGCTTGCCCCTGGCAGGTTCATGATAGTGTGATATAATCAGTCTGCCAGGCTTCCCCATATTGATTTCAGCCATCATCCTCTATACCAAAAAGGTTTTAGCTGCTTAGCTTGTTTGATTATGTTGTACATCTTACACTCATGGATAACCTGTGCAATGGTATCAATGGTCAAGTCCACCCCCCGATCACAACCACATTTGTATGTTGCATCCTTTCCTAAATGTCCTGATGTGTCATGGGCCCATTGAGCTCTAAATAGCTCACCCTTATGTTCCCAGTCCAGATCCACCTGAGCCACTTCAACTCTAGCAGCCTGGTCCACCTGCTCATTGTATCGATGTTCTTCAGTGGCACGACTCTTAGGTATGTTAACATGATGTACTTTTACCACCAGGTTCTCTACCTGAGCAGCAGTATCTTGCCACAACTCAGCAGCCCAGATGGGTTTACCTCTGCGCTGCCAGTTGGTCCGCTTCCATTGCTGTAACCACCCCCACCGAGCATTTGCCACCATCCATGTGTCAGGATAGAGATTTTACCTCATTCAGCAGTATCTAAAGGCAGCTGGATGGCTTTCACTTCTGCAAACTCACTCAATTCACCTTTTCCTTCAGCAGTTTCAGTGACTTGTTGTATAGGACCCCACACAGCAGCTTTCCACCTCCAATGTTTTCCCACAATACGATAGGGATTACTGCTTTTCATTTGCTGGTAATTTACTATACAGTGGGGCCTCTTCAGCACGAGTCACCTCCTCTGTTGACACTCCTAAGTTTCAGCCATCTGGCCAGTCCATGATCACTTCCAAGATTCCTGGCAGTCGGGGTTTCCCATTCGAGCCTGTTGCATTATCAGTGCAACCCACTTACTCAATGTAGCATCAGTTGCATGATGCATAGAGAGGACCCTCCCTTTGAACATCCAGCTCAGCACAGGCAATCGAGGTGCCAAGAGGAGCCGTGCTTCGGTACGAACTATTTCTGAAGCAGCTCAAACTCCTTCATATGCTGCTAATATTTCCTTTTCAGTTGGAGAGTAACGGGATTGATAAAGGCAGAGCAGGAGGTGGGGAGCAGGGAGAGGTAACTCTCAACAACAAGCAGGGTGACCCGCTGTACGTGAAACTCAAAACTAGCTAGGAGAAACCAGAAGGCTTCACATACTATACCTACACAACCATGGTTAAATTGAAACAAAGAAACCTGGTTCATTGCCACAGTTTGTATAAAACTGGCATTTATTCATTATTCAAAATTACTAATCCCCTGAGCAATTTGTTCACAGTAGACACAAACACTATAACACACATTCAGTCACGTTCTACATGAAAGACTTAAGGCATCTGACTAGACCTTCTCATTCTATGATGGAAAGTGTTTGAATTTGCTTTCTCCAACCTGACCTTTTGCATCTATTTTAGCTTCTATGAAATCTCAGTGATAGAGGCACAACTGCAATCAAAATTTAATCAGAAAGAGCTTTGATCTCACTAAGGGCCAGAGGGCATTGCAGAAACTCACACTTTCTCTAACAGATTTGAGGCATCATCTACCTACCATTTACTTTTAACAAAAACAGCCAAGGATCACTCAAGAAACTCTCCTTGGGAAAATGCCTAAACCCATGTTGAAGCCTTCCTCAGGTCTGCCCCTTTTCCTGCTGGAAGTCAGGCAGAATCAGAGGACTTTGGCTTGTAGGCCTGGATTTTTCTTGCATCTGGCAATCCCAGACAGATGTACGCCTAGCAGTTCTTCAGAACAGAGTCTATAGCATATCAGCTACCCAGATGAAAGAGTAAATCCATTGCTCACTGAAGTCACTGAAGACATGCTAAGAAGCACTATGTGTAAATACCGCTCAGAAAATTCCAGACAAACATAGCGCGTCAGTCCCACAAAGGACCTTAGAACTGCATCTTCCCAGGCACAGGTGGGAAGTCTGAAGTCTAAGAAGAATACCCTGACTTGTACATTGCCATGGACCTTCTATCATCATTACTTCTTGCTCACTCTTGCCCATTTTAGGAAAGGCCTTAAGGTCTTCTTTATTAGAAATATTTAATGCTAAAATATTAAAATTATCTGGAATCCTCCAAAACACATTCTTAGACTCATGTTAGACTCATTTACTACTATATACAAAATTTAAATGGCATCAAGAAAGGAAGTGTATTGAGATATTACAAGGAATCCTGAAGCCTAGTTTTTAAAACAAAATCAGCACTAAGTTTCTGCATGACTTCTGCATGACTCAGCCCATGCTGCTCTCTTTTAGTGAGTCCATAGTTTTCTTTCACATACTTTGCAAAGGGCATTAGATGTGTCCTAGCAGGAGTGCCATCCTTCTGAGTGGGCTGACTCAGGACCAGCTGCCCGCCGCAAAATGCACACACGAAACGCTCTGTGTCCAGAGACTTAGAATGACGTCCAATCCTGAAATGGGAAAATAAGTACTTTGATTTCACACTTGTGGTTAGACAGTACTTGTGGGAAAGGGCTCCTTTCTCTTCTGCCAGGCTCCTTAGGTAAGATTTCTAAGCTAGCATTTTAAACAGGAAACAAACTACATACTTCACACAGTGGAACAATCAAATCTGTATTACACATTTCTCTACCCTAGAACTTATTCCACTGCCTTTTCAGCTTGCTTCCTTCCTCTGTCTCTTTTACTCTCAGTCTAGCAGCATGAAGTGTTACAACATTTCAAAACACCTCCACAACACATGTATCAACTACCCCTTGGATTTTCTCCTCAAAGTCATCACCATCAAATTTTCTCAATGCTCTGTTGCATCTAAGCAACTAGTGCATTGCATAGTCATATTAAACACTTCAGGAAGATTCTTTCATCTGTGAAATACTGTTTTCTTCCAGTGCTTCTGGACGTAGCACATATGATCCTGAGAAAAAAAATCCCGTGCATGCTTTCTAAGCATGCATTTAGCCCCTACAGTTGGGGGGGGCAATAATAATAATTTTCTAATCTTTTTTTTTTTTTTTAGAAATCACAGCATTGTCAGCCACTTTTCTGGGCTATGCAGAACTGAATTCACAAAACTTCATGCTCTCCCACTGAGACTGAGGTCATTACATACAGAAACTTGTGGTCGGCTACAATCTTCCAGAAAGGCAACACCTTCCATACCCATGAAAGGTAAGAAACCTGTGAAATTACTATAGCAACTATTTCTTCTGCTTGTTCTCAGCAACATGTATAGTTCTCATTTCACAAATGCAGTAAGCAAAACAGAAGACTGATGACCAATGTTGCAATCGATCAGTAGATCTGTGTCCTAGCTTCAATCTTTCACATCACAGTGCTGCTCACATCTGTGTGGCTGCAGACATCTATTCTTCCTTTAATATATACAGAAGCTGAAAGATCAACTAGAAAACTGACTATAGCTTTTATAGAGTTTTAAACCAATATAAATCCTTATATTGTTGGTCTCTACATGTTACTTAGCACCACCATAACAAAGATACAAGATCAGTCAAAATGTTTAGTCTTAATTCAAAATCATCAAGATACAAAACCCAGAAAGCTTCCTCTGATACTTTGTTCTAATATCTAATTACTGTCACACATTTTGTGGCGGTTTTATGGGCACTTGTTCCGCTTTTGAATTCCAGTTACTACTAACTGACTTCTTTCAGATGCATCAGATGGTCCTCAGTATCTTTACAAGGATGAGCATATACAAAGTAACTCAGTCCACCATGCCAAGTCTAGCACTCCCTTGTGGACTGTTTTTCCTTAGATCAAACCTAGATTGTTGTTACAGCACATCCAAAGATGTTACTTTGTAAAATGTGGATAGATTTCAAAAGAACTTGAAATGCCTTATTTCTGCGACACATGCTAGTACTTTGCTTACGTGCATTCTACAGGGATGTGCCAGATCCAGTCATTGCTCCATCAGTGTACACCTACAAGTATTAATCCTGATGTAGTACTTAGTTAAGACTGGAAATACCACCCCGTACCAAAAAGCCTATAATAGAATCAGTGTTGATCATGAAATCAGAGATCAGTGGTCAAAAACTTTCACAAGTTCACTCAATATTAACTACAGTAGAAGGTGAATCCAAATTTACATCATTTGAGCAATGTTTGAGAAGTGAGAGCAGCCACATGGGATGTGACCTTTCCCTGCCATGTCCTTCAATCCTGAGGCACATATTCTGGTCTTTTACTGCTTCCCAAAGACTTTCCATCATCACCAATGGTCCTCAGAAGACACTTCTGCCTGTCCTGACCTCTGAACTGGAACTGAAACTACCTGGAAACAAACACGTGGATCACGTAGTGAAGTTCTGTGGGCTCAGGAAATGTGAAGTGACAACTCAAGAGAGTACGCCAATTGCTTCACAGTTTGAGAGACCCATGATTTCTAGACACAGGAGACTGCTAAGTTAGAGACAAAGTTAATACATAGTCATATGCAGGATCAAAACATTACTCACGTAGCTTTGCACAGAACACACTCATAGATGAATTTGTAATTGATCTCATAGCTGTGGCATTGTGTTACTACTGGCAGTTCCGGATGAATCAGAGCTGATTTATTGGCATAGAATCTCCAGAATCGTCCATGTCCATCGCGAACACCATTGATCAGCCAGGTGGCTGCATGGCAAGCCTCGTGAACTAGCGTGTCCCGAAGACGATCTTGGGGTAAGGCAAACAAAAGTCATTAAGATCAATCAGGTATGGGGAAGTATAGACTTTCATCCTTTGTCACTGCTTCAGGCCTTTGACACTCATTCTTTATTAAGATGCAAGAGTTATTTTGGAGGTTGGAATTACCAATGTTTTGATAAGATAAAATGCCCAAACCAAGGTTTTACTCAGTGCATTTCCGGTTTTGTGATTAGCCCTAATTCTGCATCCTAGTTACTTCCCTGCACGCCTAATCTGTTTGGGTTTTGTTTGTTTGTTTGGGTTTTGTAGTTTTGGTTGGTTTTTTTGTTTGGGTTTTTTTGGGGGTTTTTTTTGGTTTTTTTTTTTTTTTTGTATTTCAGTTGGAAGTGACCTACAATGACCATCTAGTCCAACTGCCTGACCAAAAGTTAAAGCATGTTATTAAGACCATACCATAAACACCTCTTAAACACTGACAGCCTTGGGGCATCGACCACCTTTCTAGGAAGCCTGTTCCAGTGTTTGACCACCCTCCCAGTAAAGAAATGCTTCCTAATGCCCGGTCTAAACCTCCCCTGGTGCAGCTTTGAACCATTCCCACACATCCTACCACTGGATACCAGGGAGAAGAGATCAGCACCTCCCTCTCCACTTTACCTCCTCAGGAAGCTGTAGAGAGCAATGAGGTCACCCGTCAGCCTCCTTCTTTCCAAACTAGACAAACGAAAAGTCCTTAGCCGATCCTCATAGGACATTCCTTCCAGCCCTTTCACCAGCTTTGCTGCCCTCCCCTGGATGCGTTCAAGTACCTTCACATCTTTCTTAAGTTGTGGGGCCCAGAACTGCACACAGTACTCAAGGTGAGGCTGCACCAACGCTGAATATAGCAGGAAAATCACCTCTTTTGACCAGCTGGTTATACTGTGTTTGATGCACCCCACGATGCGGTTTGCCCTCTGGGCTGCCAGGGCACACTGCTGACTCATATTGAGCCTGCTGCCAACCAGCATCCCCAGATCCCTTTCTGCAGGGCTGCTCTCCAGCCACTCCTCTCCCAATTTATACTTGTGCCTGGTGTAACTCCATCCTAGGTGCAGAATCCAGCATTTGGACTTGTTAAATTTCATCCCATTAATCATTGCCCAATGCTCCAATCTATCTAGATCCCTCTGCAAGGCATCTTGTCCCTCAAGAGAGTTAATAGCACCTCCCAGTTTGGTATCATCAGCAAACTTGCTAATGGTGCATTCAACTCCTGCACCCAGATCATTGATAAATATATTGAACTGGACTGGCCCTAGAATTGAACGCTGAGGAACACCGCTGGTGACCAGTCATCAGCCAGATGTAGCCCCATTCACTACAACCCTTTGAGCTCTGCCCTTCAGCCAGTTCTTCACCCAGCGCACCATGAACCTGCTTGTCCCACAGTTGGACAACTTGTCCAGAAGGATACTGTGAGGGACAGTATCAAAAACCTTACTAAAATCCAGAAAAACTACATCCACCGCCTTCCCTTCATCCACTAAGTGGGTGACCTTATCATAGAAGTATATTAAATTAGTTAATTTAATATACATGTGAACCCATGTTGACTGTGCCTGATGATTGCATTATTCTTTAAATGCCTTTCAATAGTACCCAGTATGATCTTCTCGGTAATTTTTCCAGGAAGTGAGGTTACACTAACAGGTCTGTAGTTTCCTGGGTCTTCCCTCACACCTTTCTTGTAACTTGGAGTAACATTGGCTAGCTTCCAGTCAGCAGGGACCTCCCCAGACTCCCAAGACCTTTGGCAGATGATCAAGAGGGCTTCTGCTGTAACATCCGCTAGCACCTTCAGTACTCTGGCCCATTAGGCCCCATGGACTTGTGAACATTCAGCTGATACAGCTGGTCCCTGACAATTTCAGTGTCCTCAAATGGAAAGTCACTGTTCCCACACTTGTGGTCCTCCGACTCAGGGGACTGGGCAGCCCAAGGTCTGTCAGTTTTATTAAAGACTGAGGCAAAAAAAAGCATTGAACACCTCTGCTTTTTTTCATCCCTATTAGTCAGATGACCATCTTCAACAAGCATCAGTCCAATGTTTTCTTTAGACCTCCTCTTGCTATTAACATACTTTAAAAAGCCCTTCTTGTTACCTGATACAACACTGGCCAGTTTCAACTAATGAGCTTTGGCCTTTCGTGTCTTCTCCCTGCATATACGAACCACAACTCTGTAATCTTCCTGCAAAGCCTGATCTCTCTTCCAAAGATCATACAACTTCTTTTTCCTCTTCTGCTCCATGAGGAGTTCCCTGTTCAACCAAGCTGGTCTTCTGCTCCGCTTGCTTGATTTACGACACAATGGGATTGCCTGCTCCTGTGCTTCTAAAAGGTGCTTCTTAAAAACTGACCAGCACTCGTGGACTCCTAAGCCCTCAAAAGTAGATTCCTAGGATACTCTGTGGTATCTCTCAAATTGAATTTATTAAGCTTACTTCAAAATATTCTACTAATTACAGAACTGGTTCTCCTACGGTAACTGCAACATTCATTTCCCCAAACTGGGAGGGGATGAGGGAGAAATAACAGTTATAGTACCCACTGCATAACAGAACTTAATTTGCCACTGATCTGTCTTTATTCCAGCTTTAAATACTACCAACAAGGTAGCTATCTATGATGGAAGAAGTCAGATTTTAGACTGCCATTATAGTACATATAGAATTAGAGTAACTTATAGGTCTTCAAATCAATGAGAAATATAAACAAAATACTGCAGTTAGCATGAATACATCTCTGTTCTCACATTTTGTAAATTTGCCCAGCCTCTTAGAAGAGTTGTGAGGACAAGTACTACTGTTAATGGATCTATTTATTCAAGGTAATATGAAATTTCAAAGCAGGGTGCAGTTCCAGATCTCTTAGGCCTCAGATTCATGTTTTTATCTCTAGAACTCGCCTTCTCAAAGAAGAATCAACATAGCTTTTCTTTTACCTACCTGCAGAGTCACAGACTTTCTCAGAAAGTTCTATGCGAGCATAACGCTTTGCTTCAGGACCTTCTGTCTGCCCAGTTACACAATATCCTGCTGTTTTTCTCATTTTCTTATTCCAGATTATTACCATTTTCTCTGGTAACTGAAAAACAAAACAGTACATGTAATCTGCCCTCTCCTACCTCTCTTTTCTTCTGGCCCTCTGGCTTCCCCTTGTATTTACTGCAAAGCCAGTATAGGATGTCTCTGTTAGTGCCCTTAACACTGTTGTCACTTAAGATGCAAACCCACCCTCCATGGCTTCTTATTCCCATCATCAGTTTTTCTGTAACCAACACTGGGAGTTTCACAATGCAGGATGAGACAAAAAGTCCCTTAGTTCTTTTATTCTGCCTCCAACAGTGGCTAACACATGCTGCTTAAGTGGCTAACACATGCTGCTTAAGAGGAAGTACAAGGACAGGTCAGGCATAAAAGAGAATTTCCTCTTCAAAAAAAGTACCCTTCCCAACTGCTAGTCATTTGCAAGACAACACCTCACTGAGTCACAGGTGGCTCCTTTGCATTAAATAATGCAAAGTTGTTTTCTGGTGTTTTGGGGAGAGTGTGTGTGTGTATGTTTAAGAACACATATGCATTGTTAACATCCACAATAGTCTCTGATCAGAAGTTCTACAGCTTAATAATTTACAGGTCAAGTACCATCTGCTTTGGTTATTCTGAACCTGTAACTTGCCATTTTAATTTGATGCACTTTCACATGTGAGAGGGTGAATAATCACCCCTTACTTATCCTCTGTGCTGCTCCTGATTTTATAAGCCCTCATCATATCTACCTTGGTTAGCTCTGTTCTTTTACTAACAGTTTTCTGTCATCTAAATTAGTTAATGAGCTTAAGTAAATGGTCCAACAGTCGTAAGTGCCAGCACAAGTACAGGGCTGAAGCACTGGGGAGCAAGATATTTTGCTTTCAGCAATAGTGAGCCTGTTCAGCTCAGCTTTCTGTGAAATCATGACGTCAGCCTGTCCTTGGTCAGCTCAACAATATTTTCTCAGCTGCACAGAAACTTTTTCACTCATGAAGGAAATTCTGCTGGAATCACTGCGGGCAGTGTCCTTCCTTTCAAGGGTGTTTCTCACCAGAGGAGATTCTCCAGTATTGCAGAAAATGTGAAGGTCAAGACAGCAGTTCTCTGAAATTGAACCTTCAATTTGAAACACAACTTACAGCTTTAGGTTCACCCAAAGCTGTTATTCAAAGGATAAGCAGCTTTTTAATCTGTTCCAGAGTGGTAGACATGAACATGCAATAGGAATGAATGAAGACTGCATGTAGCATGACTAAGCATGAGGGAACAGGTCCTAACCACAAAGGGAAGTGCTTTTATCCATCAGCTTCCTGCTCCCCAATGTACACTCCCACCACTTACCTTTTGTCAGCTGCAGGCAAGAAAGTTGTGCTACAACTAGCTATTAGGCTGTGGTAATGCTGCAGAGTTCACTAGCACATGTTACTTCAGTAAAAGCTGAATGAGCAATGGTGGTAGGCAACCTTGAGCTTCTTGCAGCAGCCAAAAGCCATAGCTGCCTTTGCTGGGATCGACTACCACAGAGGCAGCAACAGAAACATTCCCGGGCTGCTGAGTTGATGACCATGCAGGTACCAGAAAATACGTGAAGATAAATATCAGCCACCTCTTCAAAGATGAAACTGACCCAAGGCCCCTCATGTAGCAATTTCTCTCATTGAGAACTCTTGGACACCATCCAGAATGCTCACTTAAGGATGGTACACCATTACAGCTGGGAAAGCAAGCCATGCTGAAAACCGCTGCATCACAGTGGTGACAAACCCCTTTCAAAGAAATTGCTTGAACTAATTCAAACACAAGCCGTTGCTATAAAGCTTAACTTCTACTACCTGAAGAGGATAAAGAGCAATCACATCAAAAAGGAGGAGGAGCAACACATTAACTAGCATTTGAGAGTTGCAGTTTTTGTTTTGAAGCCAACCTTCTGCTCAAAGATGGTACTATTATACAGACAGTAGAGCTTCTGTGCCAGCTCCTCTTTATTTTTCTTGAAATACTTCACATAGTGGGAAGCCGGATTTGAGAGATCTTGCAAGAAACAGCCAGGCACTGAGCACGCCCTGAGCCTGCAAGGAAAGCCATAAAGCAGTTTACTGAAGTACAGAGATATCACATTGAAAAATAATGGCCACTTTATAGCCAATAAAAATCTCTGGCATGCTGCTACTGGCATAAACCTCTTTTCACTAGCTTGCCGTCACGAGGCCAGTGGGGTGCACATGCTTATATTGTCTTCTTCCCGCTTCAGGGGCATGAAGGGGTAAACCTGTTGCAGTAGTTCTGCAGTTATTTCATTAATTCACAGAACTAGATTATGAGGACTCCTAAGTAGGAAAATAAGGTGGCTCAGATCTTTGTGACACAGCGAGCCACAATTATACCAAAACTTGATCAATATATGAACAGCCCTAACACTATCACCCACAATAAAGGTGTATTTTCAGAAACATAGCCAAAGATGTTATGGGAATCCTCAGGAATTCATTCAGGGGAAGTAGATATTCCACTAGGATGACTAACTCCAATACTGCAGCATTCTGACAAAGCTTTGAAGACATCATTTAAAGGTTTTGTATTGGTATACACAAGTATAAAATGACTAAAGAAAACATCACATAGCTAAAAGGCAGAATAAAGGCAGCTATTAGAAATGAAAAAGACACACTTCTGAAAAGCTTAAGCTACATCCACATATAGAAAAAGAAACATGAATTCTGCAAGTTATAAAGATACAGGTCAAAAATATCAAGACAAGCTTGTTAAGAGGCATGAATTACTAATAGAATCAGTTTTGATATATTTTCAGAGGCAGGCAGCTGGATACATATAATCTGTAGGGCTGTGCTGAGACAAGGAATAGCAAGAGAGCTAACATCTACAGAGAATTTTTGACATTTGTCATCATCATTTGTCATCAATTCCTCTAAGCAGACTATTCTCCCAGCTTATATTCTCCCTGTCATACCTGAGACCGAAAGCTTTGATTTTCATCTACTTAACCATTAACAATTGCTGAATTGGTAGCACAAGTTCCTAGGTACCAGAAAAATCAGAACGTTATCCTAGGCAAAATGCTTAGCATCTCTTTGTCCATCTATAATGGACATAGTACATAGCAGAACATAGTAAAGATGGAGAAACACTTACCTTTTCTCTGTCTTTGCTGATTGTGAGCAACTGACCAATTCATTCTTAGGAATTCTTGCAGAAGCCATTATCCTGGAAGGTGTTTCTTGAAGTGAAATGGAGTTTGGCCTTGGTGTCTTGACTCTCTCCCCTTTCAAGGGGTGGTCATCTTCACAGGGTGGTTTGATGTTTTCTAGTTCAACAGAAAGAGTCACAGGATTACACACTGTCAAAGAATCAGGAGCACAGACGTCAGCAAACACGTAACGGACAATGGTGAAAAAAGTCAAATATTCCACCTCAGCATACACACTCTTACTGTGCATACTTGAATGCAAAGGCTTTTACAGCTGATGGAGAGGTAATTTGATGTTATATACTACAAAAATTACCATTCAATGAAGGAGTGGCAGACTCCAAATTTTCAAACATTCAGCTAGGAGGAAGTGGAGGGAAAAGTATTTGTGACCTCACTCAGGCATTTCTGTGACATTTCACCAATCCAAAATACATCACCAGCACATTGGGAGCAATAATGCAGAGACACCATTCAAACAAAAAAAATCGTTCTAACCTTCTGTCGAGTACCATAAGTCACACTGTTTGTTTCACAGGCAAATTCTGATCAGATAGCTGCCTATTTCCCCAGTCCACGTCTGGACACATTGCTAAAATGACTGACCCTCACACCAGAAATCAAGGACTGCTTCATGGTTTGCAGTTTCAGAAGATGTTCCCTCTGCTGGCTTTTCTATAACTGTTCCCCTATTTCAGCCACTCGTCTCCTTTCACTATTCAATCATATACAGAGAAGCCAATGCAGCTGCCAGCTCACTTCTAGGATATGTTTCTAGACCACATTGACATACTCCAATTAAAAAAAAAAAAAAAAAATTTGCTCTTTCCCAGAGCATATTTCTATGCTGTCAGCCATCCTCTTCCATAGGTCTCCTTGCCCGTGTTAGTGAGTAAGGCACCCTGTGTTTACTCTTCTAGAAAGAGATTTGTTTTCACCTGCTCTTACTGAGCAATAGTCCTTTTCCCCCTTTAAAATCTTTCAGTTGGAGCTCACTTCACTTAGTCAAAGGAGAGAAGGAGCTACTGATTTAGGAAATTCTCATTATAAACTGTATTTTAAATAAAATAAAGTCAATTATAAATCCAAATACTAAATTAACAGCATCTAAACCGCTCAAAATTTCAGTCTTACCAAAATGACAGCTTCACATTAACTGGTATCATACATAAAAAAAATTAGTTAACATCATTCAAAACCACCAGTTAGATTTGTTTTCAGAACAATTTTAAAAACTAAAAATGCCTACAATTATAGGAATTATAAAAACAAGCAATAGTGAAAAACTTAAATCTTGATACAAGAAGACTAGTAGAATCACTTTTCAGAATGCTCGAGGAATAATTTCTGATTGCATCAAATTCAATTGCAAGATGCTGGGTTGCACTTCTAAAGCATATGACACACAAATGAAAAGAATTAGGCAATTAGCACTACCATTGCTGCCAACAGGCAGCTTACAAGTTAGCTAAGAACAATTGCTTACCTATTGTGCTTGGCTGATAGACAGTTTTACTTGTGCTTAAGATTGGTTTTCGGGGTATACTTTGTTTCCTTATCCGTTCTATTAATGATTCAAATTCGTCATCTGAGCTATCTGATTCTACCTCTGTACTTTGTAGTAATGCCACAGTTGGCACTTTATTTTCTGTACTCTTTTCACAGCTTCTTTCTTTCCTTCTAACAACCAAATCTGGACTGCCTCTGGAAATTGACTCTTTCAGATTTTGTGGAGGTAGGAGTTTTATGCACCTCCGACTCTCTTTCAAGTCTTTCACTCCCCCTTTTTGGTAGTCATGCCATGAACTTTCTACAAAGACAGAATCTTCAGTGTCACTTGAAGCCTCTGGATACTGCAATTCTTGGCAGCAAGTGTTTTTCTTTCCAGAAGTCATCAACTTCTTCAGGGTCTGAAGATCCTTCTGTGCTGCAATTCAAAAGAAACAACTTAAAGTTTTGGTAATTTCATTTAGGAGACCTGCCTTCGTCTTAACACAAAAAAATCCCTTGAAAGATAGGAAAACACAAAGAACAAAATTATGCCTTTTCTTTATTACACACTGCTCATTTACCATCATACTAAATGGAAAGTCACTGAAAGATGTATAAAAAAAAAGTAGCTTAGACTCCATGTATGTATACATCAGCCATCAGGCCTAACAATCCTGAATAGGTAGCTAACACTGGCATAATCTTCATTCCCAGTAACAAAAGCTACGTGCATGTAAGAGTAAGGTTGAACATTTCATATTAAAGTGTTATAAAACCACCAAGTGAAGGGTGACTTAAAAAATGCTCAGCCTTAACTGATCAGACCATAGCCTACAGCACAAAGCACACACTTGCCAACAATATTCTGACATCTCAGATTTGACCTATCAAGATCAAGGGATCATGTCAAATCTATTGGTGACTTATTTTTTTTTTAAATGATGCTTCTGGTCCACTTTGCTTCCCCCATTTCCCCTCCAGAAACCATTCCGTTACCTTTTTACAGTCTGCAGTTGTCATACATGTTTCAGGGTTGACATTTACACCAGCTGCAAGAGATCCTGCCCTTCTTGATCAGGGGTCAGAGCTTCTCCAGGTTCACATGAGACCACTGTTATCATCCCTCATCTATTAGAATTCTATCACCTGATCACTGGCCTAGTGCCTGTGTCAAGAATTCCAGAGCCCTGTTCACTCCTTCTAGGAAAGTCCAGTTTGCTCATATCAATGAGAAGTGCGCCAGACAGCTGTAGTCAGACTCTGAATAGCACTTTCCATCCCTTGGGGGAAAACAGGGATCCTCTGCTCAGACAAGCACTGAAACCCCTCAAGTAATGGTTTGCCAGAGCGTCTTGTAGCCAGTGTTAACAGGATTACGCATAGGACCTTGACTAAAGAAGCTCCAAATTAAAGGACCCTATCTGTGGCTCTGCAACACTTATAGGCAAGACTGGCCTGATTGCCAACATCAGCATCAAATTAAAGGTATCTAGCTTAACACTAGTTACCTTCTTTCTTTACACAGTGTCTTTAGGTCACAGAATGAGCTGGTACAGCAATAGGAATGCCCTTTTGTATATCCTAAGTCCTTGCTCCACAGTGATCATCCCATATTTGCAGCTCAGTCTAATCAACCATGAGTTGCTACTCTTTTCACAGACCCAAATAGTCCACACAGATAGTCCACAGTATCTGCAGACCTACAGCAATGTTCCAAAATGTACACCTGTCAGAACAGTATGACCATGCTTTCCTCTGTTACCCCCAAAGGAAACAGAAAAGCCTCTTACCTGCTACCCTCAAGGAAGAGACAAAGTGATCTCTCTCAGAAATTTATGAGCTCAGCAATGAATACTATCTTTCCACCCATTAAAATTCCTGCTTCATATTTACTGTTGGACAATTACTTGCCATTCTTTGTTGTGCTCTTTCTCACTTTGAAGTCCAAGAAGAAATCATCTAAGTCATCAATTAAGTCCTTCAAACTGTAAAACAAGCAAATAATGTGAAAAAAGGTAGGCATAAGCAGGAAAATAGAAGAGCAAGTTTGCCTTACTAAAAAAGCAAACCAAAAAAAGCCACCAATATAACATTAACAGTTGCTCACAGCAAATGTTACCAACTACGTCCATTAATAGGAATGGCAATAGAGCATGTACACCTTCAAACATCCTATTTTACACTTGACCTGAACATGCAGATTGAACACATAACAGTTCTTCTGTCTGTACTTACTCCTATACATGTATCTGCCTATGAATCACTAAAACTTTTGATCATTTTTCTGTATTCTGAATAGTAGATGTGATACAGAAAACTAATATATAAACACTGAAAAGTCATTAATTACAGCACTCACCTTGCATCTGCCTTTTTAGAAAGAGATTTGGGAGTTTTCATTCTAGCTAAAACTGAAACAATAGAAGATTAATTAAGAACAAGGTTCTGTTTCTTTTTTTATGCATTTTTTTAAGAGAAAATTTTGCAGCTAGTAAAAATTCAGTCTAAAGTCTGAAAAAAACCCCCCAAACATAAGAATCCTTTACATATAATTCCAACTCTCAATTCCTTAAAGCTGACAGCAGCTGTCTAGCATTTACTTCATTATTCAATCCTTGCCCAGCACAAAGACAGATAGGAAGTTCTGTTATGTATCTTGCAGTATCCAGTATAGTCTCCTCATATATGTGGATCATTGGGGGTGGAATTGAATGGGTTTATCAATATTTTCTCCAAGAATTTCAATGACTGCAGGTAGTAGTTTTCCTACTGCAAAGAGATGTCTATATGCTTATTCCACTAGGTGACTCCAAAAAAATGTTCAGACAAAATGGTAACAGTAACACCTCACTGCAGAACAGCAATTCAATACTGCTACTCAAATAAATGCCTTTTAACACTCCTGGTATATTGTGGTGACTGCTAAACATGAAAACTCAGCTCAGGCAGCCACTGAATCACTACATGGTCGAAGTAGTGACACTTGAGAGATTATCAGAAATGTCATCGAAATTTCGCACACCATCATTACGAGAGATTCAGGAAAGTTGAAGGGGAACAAATTTCATTAAAGCATAAATCAAGCTGGGGAGAAGGGAAACAACTGTCCCTTCTTCAGAACCTAATGGGCCAAAACAGAAGTTAAGGAGTGTTTGTTCTCACAATCAGAAGCCGCATGCATGACTTCAATGGGATTATAAACTTTTGCACTATGCCATAAGCCGAAAACCAGAAGATAGGTTTTGGGCTGATCGGTGGATTCTGGTACCAGGAAGAGCAGCTGAGCTACACCCAAATGCTACCCTGAAAGCACACTGTAAGTTAAAAAGCATAGGATGGGACTGAGTGTTGTCCTCTTTGAAGAAGAGCACAAGGGGGATGAAAAAGAATTCAAGACCCTGAAGCTCAAAAAGTATTTGGAGCAATAAGTTATTTTCAGTTTTAGCACCCAGTAGTCTTCACCATGTGCTGGTTTTGGCTGGGATAGAGTTAATCATCTTCATAGTAGCTAGTACGAGGCTATGTTTTGGATTTCTGCTGAAAACAGTGTTGATAATACAGGGATGTTAGTTACTGCTGAGCAGTGCCTACACAGAGTCAAGGCCTTTTCTGCCTCACACCCCACGCCACCAACGAGCAGGCTGGGGGTGCACAAGAACTTGGGAGGGGACACAGGCAGGACAGCTGACCCCAACTGACCAAAGGGATATTCCATACCATATGATGTCATGCTCAGCATATAAAGCTGGGGGAAGAAGAATGAAGGCGGGGACGTTCGGAGTGATGGCGTTTGTCTTCCCAGTAACTGTTATGTGTGATGGAGCCCTGCGTTCCTGGAGATGGCTGAACACCTGCCTGCCAATGGGAAGTAGTG
>NW_009225058.1:31334-33474 GCF_000690835.1 Fulmarus glacialis
CTGGGTGGTGCTTAGTGGCCGGCGGGGGTTAAACCACGACACACCACTACCTTCATTACAAAAGAAGTAAACACAGCATCTGCTGCCTTCCAAGCCACCACATCAAGGTGGCTCATTGAAGCACAAATGGCCAGCAGCCAGAAGCTTTCCTAGATGATCATAACCACAGTGTTCCTAGACTATGAAGCAGCACCAAACTAGTAAGGCTGACAGCTGGTCACAGGAAACCTAAAGCTTACAGAAAAATACGACTTGCTACTTAATAAATCAATTCTTTTTAGTTTCTTGTCTCTTGGCACATATTTTTATTTCACTCTACAACTGTCACTATAGTGATAGTATGGCAATATTCTTTGCTTTGCAAATATTCTGCTCCAAGCCCCAACTAGTTACTCTCAGCTATCTTCCATGCCAGAGCTGACACGTGACTTTGGCCTCAACAGCCTCCTGGATGGAGGAGGCAAAAAAAGAGTAGAGAAAAAGAGCAAACTGTCAAATATTTAAGTTTAAAAAAATTACAGGAAAGTGAACAATGACCTAATGAAACGGACAGTATTGAAATATTTATCAAAGTCCAGAGGTAGTGCAGTAACTACACATAGCACATTTTAATTCAATGGATGTAAGTAGTAAGGCTTGACAATGCTTAAGATCATTCACATAGCACTGAGCTGGAACACAGCATGAACTCTAAAGTAATGAGAAATCTGCTTTAAAAGCAGCTGGACTAATGCGAGAGTGATATGCAAAAGGCAAAATAAACAGATATGACTTGTTGCCTTACCGTTTCTACCATCTCTGTTCAAATGTTGAATATGTAATGAGGAACATATTTACAAACCTTTAAATTACTTACCAGTCTGAAACCCACTTGAAATGTGGTAGTCATGATTAGTCCCTCTAAGGAACGAGTTAAACAGAACTCTTGCAACAGGAAAAAAACCCCAGTGTGTACTCAACTACTCTAGCACAAAATGATAGTCATAATGGCTATTATCCAAAAGAAGTATCAGGTTTTGTATGGACAGGCTAAACATAAAGATAGGAAGTTATGCACAGCAGAAGCCACCGTGTAAAATTTAGTATTCAATTCCATTTTACCAAGATCTTGAGCCACTATGAAAAGCCAAAACCACCCCTCCAACTCATGCAGCAAAAGCCGTAAGAGGGAATTCTGAGTAGTTTAGACATGTGTTTGGAACAGTAACTGCTTAAAGAACATGTTTATTCAAAGATGCTCCGTAGACTAAGAATGCAGCAAATGAGTGACAGGGAACAGACAAAACTGAGGCAACAAGACAAAAAATAATGCAAGGCAAAAAGCATCCAAGATTGAGACACGAGATTCAAGAACACTCACTGTGGCATACAGCAACCAACATTGCACTGCAAGGAGAAAATGTACTTTGCAGCAGGAGCAATGAAAGAAAATCATGCATAAAAACTACTTCACTATAACTAGATAGAAATGTGTCCTTTTCATACTCCTTCAGAAAACAAACTAACGTGTGCTATTACTTACACATTTCAAATTCATCATCACTGCTGGAAGAGAAGTACAGAGCGTGGCTGCAAAAAATGAAATGCAGAATAGTACCAAGAACATTAGGTCAACAGTAAGTAGATCTGCTTCTCTACTGGTCTGAAATACCTGTGAACACTGAGAACCAAATATATACTGAAAAAACACTGAATATCTCAAATAGGCTGAACTGTTTCAAATTATTTAAAATAGAAATATTAGAACTTGTATATTAAAATTTATAACAACCATGTATGTTCAATATTCAAGTAGTAATCAATAGCTGTCAAAATCTGAAAGATTGAACCATTTGGAGACACAAGCTTAGGACATTACATTGGTTTAAGTTCAAATTGGATATCAGAAGTCAAAGAATAGAAACCTTGTTTCTTATCTTACACATGATATCTGATCAGGTAGAGAACACTGATGTATTAAGTCTAAAACCTCAAAACAGGCAACAATGAGAAACAAGCTGCTTTTGTATAAAGTGCACTTTAATACGGTTGCTGTGAATATTTAGTAAACTGCAGTAGCTTTCATAAAGTTATTTTAAGACACAGAATGGATGCATTACCACTTGGACTGCAATTCTTATGCAAATGTAGAGGCAAGCCA
>NW_009225058.1:33505-33809 GCF_000690835.1 Fulmarus glacialis
CCATAATACTCTTACCAAATTATTTATTTCATTTTCTGACAAAACCCAAACATTAACAACTTGAAAAACGCACTGTGCAATTGCTTAAAACTATGAAGATAGCTTATTTTAATTAAAGTTACCCAAACCTTGAAGACTATAATTCTGAAATATGCTAATATCTATCAATTATCATAAATCGAGGGCGTAATCTAAAATTATATTTAGATAAGATCAATAAAAATAATAAAGGACGAGGACACGTGGGATGGGGCTACTGCCCCACCGAGTGCCACCTCACCTGCCTCCCCGTCGGCCCTGGCTC
>NW_009225059.1:0-7507 GCF_000690835.1 Fulmarus glacialis
GGGCCGAAACCCGCGCGCTCCTTCCCCGCCCGGCACCTCCCTCCCTGCGCCCGGTGCTCGGTGGCACAGCCGCGTCAGAACAGCTGAGTCAGCGCCCGGCCCTGCCACCCTGCTCTCTCTCCCACTGGTGTCTGTGGCTTTCCACTGTGAGCGAGCTGCTGCCGTGCTTGGGCGTGGCAGAGCGTGGTGCAGGATGCAGAAATCCTCTGGGACATGGCAGAGTGCTCCGGGGTCTTCTTCGGGGTCTTACAGGGTGCTGGCATCATCCCAAGTGTTGCATGGGCTGCGTGACGATTGCAGCGCTGCAGTATGTTGTGCCAAGGTTTGCTGGAGCGCGGTGCAGGGCGCTGTATGCTGGTGAGCAGCTCCGATGTGCCGGCGTGCTGTCCCCATTCTGCCACGCATAGCACGTGTTTTGCAAGTGGATGAGTCTTAGGTTAGCGCAGCGGGCCAGGGACCGGCCACGCTGCTGTGCGCTGCAGAGTGATGGACCCCTGGCAGCAGCTTTTGGAGGGTCATGCAGGGTGCTAACAGCCTCGCAGTGCCATGTCGTTGTGGAAATTTGCAGTGTGCTCGTGTCCTGCAGCACTGCTGTGTGGTCTCAATGTCCCCGTGGGCAGCAGGACCTCTGGATGCCGGATCAAAGCACCAGCATCCTCTGCAGCATGGTATGAGGGGTAGAGAGCTCTGCCCTTCCCTAGCAGGGCATCCCTTCTCTTTTCCCAGGAGCTATGAGGTGTGGCATCCTCTAGCATGTTGCGGAGGAACAGCATCTTCTGCCATAGCGTGCAAACATCCTCCACGCTGTGGTCCTTTGAGGAGCAGTCCCTTGTGCAGCACCACTCTGGAGCACAGCACGTGAAACCAGTGTCTGCTCAAGCTCAGTTCTGGTCTCTCAGCCGAAGCACCCGACAGGGATCAGGTTGTGTCCCACGCAGTCTGTGCAGTGCAGGATGCCAGGGTCATTTTGGCTCCTCTACGGAGACGTTGGCAGGTGCTGCAGTGAGGTGCGTGTGCTGGTGGGTGCAAAGCAGGGCTCATGTCCTACGGCATGGTGTGGCACAGAAGGCCTCTGCTCTCCCCACAGTCGTGCCAATGTCCTGGCCAGAGTTCAAAGTTCCAGAGCCTGCTGCCAGCCCGGGATACAAAGCCTCCTCCTCTGGCGTTCAGCGTGAGTGTCCCAACACTACTGCATGAGCCCAGACCCCAGCAGACCTGTGCCCAGGTCTCACAAGCACGTGCACCTCATGGTCTGCCGATGCAAACCCATGCCGAGGTGCTCCCCAAGGTACCAGTGTTCCCACGTGGTGGAACGGATGCAAAAGAGGACGCATTTGTAACCCAGAAGGTGCTGGTAAAATGTTAAGCTGATGTTTTGGGCTGTGATTGTGCTAAACGAGAGCTGTGTGTAAGGCACACTCAAAACCGAGGACTGCTCCCAGAGTCAAAGCCAGGCTGAAATACAGATATTGTAGACCCTTGTCTTGCCACTACTGCTAGAGATAGAAACAGCCTGCTCGTGTCTTTCATCAGGTCACGTTAGACAGGCGCTGGACAGCACAGGAGATTCTGTGATTGCTGTCCTGGGGCCTCCTGGCCAATGCACGTCCCAAGGAGCTAGGGTCATGCATGTAGATACTAAACTGTGCTTGGGCTACCAGCATTATGGTCCATGGTGTAGCTGCAGTGGTCCGTGAGGACCTGTGGGACAATGGAGCAGCAGCTCTTGAAAGTGAAATGGTGCCAGGGCCCAGTGTGTCTCACCAGATGGGGATGTGGAGCCCCTCGTTGGCTCCATCAGTTGGGGCGCATAGTGAAGGATCCCCTCACGCCCACCTTGGAGATGTTGGAGCATTGCTTCCGTCCATCAGGCACAACACTGCGTTTGAGGTGGCCCCATGGGCTATGGAGTGCGAGCAAGAGCAGCGTGGAGGAGCGACAGGCAGGGCCAGCGGAGGGGGTGTTGGGGTGCGTGTCAGGAGGACAGAGCACCCCAAGGCGCTGACAAGCACAGTGGGTGTGGGCTGCTCTGCACCTCCTGCTTTGCTCCCTGGGTGAGCCAGTGCCCATGCTCCCGGTGCAGGACGGGGGACTTGAGTCCTCTGGGGCTGGGGAGGGGGTGCCAGCACCGGCAGGATGACACACGCACCAACGCCCGTGCCAACAGTGGATCCTGGCTGGCACACAGAGTCCCCACTGCCCAGGCACGGCCCGGCATGGGGTATGTTTTTCCAGTGATGTCCCGGGTGGTCCTGCTCTGTAGAGCATGGAGCAGATGGTATTGGATGCCATTGCTGTGGTGAGTGGGCATTGCCTGTCCTTCAGAGTGTGGTGTGGGGTTCACTGCTTTCACCGTCCATGAACCTTAGACTCTGGGGTACAGGGTGGCCATGTCGCACTGAGCCACGGTGCCACTGTCCCCAGAAGTACCGGAGTGCCCAGCCTTGAGTTCAAGCCAAGGTCAAATGCCAACAAAAAACTGCAGAAAATGAAGCAGTACAACCTCTGATTTTTGCAGGTCAGGTCTAACAACAGGTCTAACAACAAAATCTCTATTTTAGGAGAGAGAAAAAGGAATTTTGAAACACCTTCCAGACCTGGAGCCCTCATCTCCAGAGTCCCACGCCATATGTTGCTGTGAGATGGCCTTCCTCAGCACACTCCCCTGCAGGCAGGTCCATTTGTTTGTGCAAGCATCTGACGTTTGCAAGTTTTTTATGATTATTTTTAAATGCCTTATAAATCTTTAAGTTTCATTTAATATCTTAGCCCTGTAGATCACTGCTTATAGCAGCTAATTCGTAGGTATCAATTAATCGTCTTTAATTGGTTAAAGTCACCCATGGTTTATGCTGATTCCACAGATGTGTTAAATCATCAATGAAGACTTTAATGCACCGCAAGCACAGTTTAGTATCTACGCAATGACCCATGTCCCTGAGACAGGTCCCGCTGACAAAGCAGGCAACAATGCTCTGGGATGGAAAGGAAGAAGCTTCAGCTGTTGTCTGGAAGCAGCATTTTATTGGCACTTAGATTGGCACTTAATGGAAGGAAAATAAGCTTCCTGGTGATGTCTGAATCATTGCTTTTGCATGTGCTTTCATGCCCAGGTTTCAGCTGAAGTCCTAGGTGTAAATTATGCTCTTCTTCGGTGCAGGGCAGCAACCACTGGCAGGAGCACTGAGATGCTGAGACCTAACAAGAGCAGGGATCTGCCCTTGACCAGCAGTGGATCCATAAGGTTCATGACTGGTAAAGGTGGTGCTGCACTGTATGCCCTGACCTGGAGCGGTGCTGAGCACCAAAGCTGCTGTGGTGGTTTGCAGGAGCAGCAATCCCTGCAGAGGTGGCTCTGGCAGTCACGGGCAGTGCCCAGGTCAGGGGACGGCACAGATCTCAGGGAGGAGGGGAGAAATGGAGGGAGGTGGTCCGTTCCTGCACCCCGCCGTCGGCCTCAGCTGCACAGATCCTGACCCATCTCCCCTCCAAAAGAGTGCTTGGAGACCAAACTCACCCATGCTTAGCTGGTGCACGAAGCTCTGCAGCAAACAGTGAGCTGTGAGACAAAAGCCAAAGCCTTTAGCAGTGTCTCCCATGGTATCATCTCTGGGTAAACCCCTAGGAGGCAGGCCTCAGAGCCCCACGCTTGCAGCTTTGAGGCCGGGTATTTCAGAATATTCCTGTCTCTGCTACTCTCCTGCTGACACCGTCTTGCTCCCCGCAGAGGAAGGGGGGTCTGTGCTCCCTTGCGTACAAACGCACATACATACGCACATGCAGAGTCCCAGACACGTGTGCACATGCACACGCACGCAGACACAGTCGCAGGTACTTGCACGCACACGCACACACAGAGCTTGCTGTGCTGGATCCTGCAACACACCTCCAGAGGAAGGTGAGACAGCAGCGATGGGCAGAGGGGAACTGTGCCCATGGCACCCCCGAGGCAGTCCCAGTGGATGGGCTGCCCCCGGACACGGGCGCCCAACAGCAGGGGATGCATTTTAGGGCATCATTCGTTCATAGCGGGCTGAGTCTGTGCTCCGGCAGAGGAGGCAGAGGGCTCGGCAGCTGTGCTGGAGGCGGGGAGCTGGGCCAGAGGAGCCTGAGTGCAACGGATGAGCCCCGTCAGAAAAGCAGGTAGGGTGGTCTGAAGGGGATGTGGATGCAATCATAGAGTCATAGAATCATTAAGGTTGGAAAAGACCTCTAAGATAATGCTGAGGTTTAGTTTTATTCTCTCAGGTGGCAGTGCTCAGGTCTAAGTCTGTCAATGGCCAAAGACCCAGTCATGAGCATGTTTAATGAGGGATGTGATTTTGTTCACAAAGCGCTCTCACCTTTGCCAGGAGCAAGGTCCTGCGCCCTGTACTCTCACCGCATGCACCCAGCACACAGTAGTGCCCTGTTCCACATCAGCCCCAACTGGGCCTGTCGGAAGTTGAGAGAGATGGAAATGCCTGCTGAATGTGAACTTGCAGTTCAGACCTGGCATGACCCGTGCCTGGGAAAATCCTCATTACACAGCAATTCTCTTTGTGTGTCTTCCTGCGTGAAATAAATATGCAAGAAGTTGGTCTGCTGCAGATTATTCAAGCACACCGCCAGACCCAGCGCCTGACCCCTACCCCGAGATGCCACCGCGCCTGCCTAAGCCCTGCCTGCTGTTTGCTACCAGCCCGCGCGCTGCGGCTGCTGGGGATCATGCTGATGAAGCCTGATGCTGCTGAGCAGCTCAGCACCTGCACAGAGAAGATGGGGTTTTTGCCCAGCTTGCCTCCAAGGCTGAGCCTTAAACAAAAGACACAGAGGAGGAGAGAAGAGCAGCAGAGGAAGGCAATACACCCCTTACCTAACAGCTCGGAGGTTACAGCCCTTGCTGGTGAGGTGGAAGATTCAAGTTCCTATCTCCTCGGCTTCATATGAGTATGGGTCTGAGCTCTGGTTTTTAACCCTAGCTGAGCTGCAGCATTCAGTGCTCTCTTTATGTGACGGTGGTTTGTAATTCCAGCGCCACACGCTACAACCGATGTGTTAGATTGTGGCGCAGTGCAATATTGAAATTACTCTATTGACAGTGCTCTCCTGGTTTTGGAAGCGTTGTGAGCCGCTCGTACCTTTTATCTGCACCTGTAAACAAACACAGTTGTGCCTTCGCAGAGCAATAAATCTGACTTTGATATCATGACAAAGACGGAACACTTTGATCCAGGGAAACACTTTGATCTTTCACTGTGAACCAGATGCTGTTGATTAGCTGTAAAAATAGAGCAATTATTGCAACTTTTCAGGTGGTGTTGCAGTGCTATACTATGACCTGTCAGTGTATTAACTGTGCCATGCCACACCTTAACAAAAACCAGACAGAATATGAAATTCAGCTAAGTTCTGTAATTCTCAAATTCTGCTGATTTTTTGGACCAACATGTTTTGGAAAGGGAACATTTGGCTTTGAGAGGTTTTCTACCTCAGAGTTTTTGTCCAGGCCAGTGTTTCAAACACTTTGAAATAATTACAATCAGAATCCTTGCAAAGACTAAGAAGCATTTCTGGGTGCTGGAAGAGGTGCCGAAGGGCCCCATCAGGAGGGCAGGTCCCCCTCCCTTGGGCTGAGCATCTCATGGATCTCCCCTCCTCACTGCCCATCCTCCATGGCTGCCAAGTTGGGTTGCCTGTACCAAGGGCTCCATGGTGGAGCAGCCACAGTGTGGAGGAGATCTCGGCATCGCTGGGCTCCAGATCCCTCCGTAGGATCCCTGGAGACCATCAGCTCCAGCCAGGGCTCAACTTGCTGCTCCTCCAGCCGCATGGAGTAAATCAGGCACCGTAGGTCCAGATTCATCCCAGCTCACAGCAATGCTTAGCAGACATACTCATGGCCTGATTTCAATCCCAGGTCTCTCCCGGCAGTGGGAAGAGATAAATATCTCCAGAGCGTGATTCAATGTTATGTGACCTGGCAGGGCAAAGCCAGGAGGATGGGGTCCTGGCTGGAAGAAGCACACTGTGGCTGGATGGGAACCAGCTCCAGGTTATTTGCTCAATGGGGCAATTAGTCCCATAAATTTCTGAGCCCTGTGATTAACTGCAGCCATCCAAACACCGTCATTGCGAAGGAAGAGTAGCTAAAGGATTCTGGAAATTGTTGGCATTTCTTGGCAGCTGCAGAAAAATCCCAATTGCAGCTTGCAGGCCCTTGGGCTAAGGGCAGGACAACCTACCCGCACGCAAACTGATAAACAACTCAGAAGGAAGCGCTTCTCTTTCAGGAAGAAGGAAAAATGATGCAAAAGTCCCCAGAGCTTCTGCCCATGAACCCGGTGAGGAACCGAGAGGGAGCAATCGCTGTCTGCTACAGCCCCAGCCGTGGGTGGCTCCATGCAGATGGGGTACAGCATAAATCGCAATTGTGAGCGTTTCACAAAGACATGGGCTCTTGCAGGATTTTTTTTCCAGACCCCAGTGTGCTGAGACAGAGATTTTGGAAATCTGGCCCTGTGCTCTGTGGAGAAGCATTTGGCCCATAACACCTGCCTCACAGATGTGAGGGTTACAACTACAGAAAAAGGTTGCTTCAAGGCACTTGAATCCTTTGGTGGAAGCTGCAGTTTTGAATCGGGCTTTCTCATGCCTTCGACAAAAGAGAGGGGCAGCAAGTGCTTCATCCCGGGGTCCTCAGCAGCCTGCACGCTGGGTGGGATGGATGCCTACGCTACAGCGGGGAGGTTGTACATTGATATTCCAGCATCCCTGGGACTGAGGTGTTGTGAGATGGGGGCTGGCGTCCCTGAAGTGTGTCCTGGGATTTGGTGTCTCCCTTGGAAAGGCACCTACCCTTCAGCAAGCCCCACAGTTGCATTTCCTCCCCAGCAGTCCCCCCCAATCTTTGGGCTGAAATTTGCTGAGGAGCTGGGGAAACTGGGTTTAATTTGGTCTGTCATTTAGAGGTTCTGCCTCAGAGGCAGACCAGGGATGTTTCCTGGTGGAAATACATGCAGCTAGGTAGGATTTTCCAAGACAAAATTCTTGGCCTGAAATGTCTAAATTCTTTCATAGGGCTGGGTCTCGGAGTTCATTTACCCATAGGAAAAATGACGTTCTCATCTCTATTTTGCTCAAGTAAATGTGACCCACATTCCCCAAAAGCCAACGACCTGCAAGAGAAGTCACATTCTTGCGGCAGCTTAATAATTTGCCCAAAGCAAGGAATAAGAGAGCCGGGACTTCAACACAGCTCCTCAAGCTGGAGACACAGCTGCAAGGCCAGATTGATAGCACCAAGGTTACGTTAAGGAAAGCTAATTCTCCACTAACAGACCCTGGTACGGTGTGTTCTTTCTGAATTAATGGTCTTGGAAAAAGGCTGCTTGCAAATAAAGTCTTCCCAAGCAGAGTGGGAAACCTCGTTTCGCGGAGGTTTGCAGAGGGACTGTTAGCTCAGCAGTTTCAACTTGCGACGAGCGCGCGTGCAAATTAAAAGGAGGAAGCCACACAGTTGGTTTTG
>NW_009225059.1:7538-11867 GCF_000690835.1 Fulmarus glacialis
CGAGGTGTTGCTCTTTTGAAGTCAGTGGGGCTTCTCCCGGGCTGGGTCCATCCGCGCCGCTCACACCCCTGGAATGTGGCCGGAGATTGGTGTGACCAGTCGGGCCAGTAAACAGACCTTCCTCCAAAATGAGTTTTTACTGAAATCTGCAAAGAGCTGTTGCAAGCGGGTTGACTCACATGGTTTCTCAGCTCTTAGTCATGAGCTTCTTCTCTGGACAGTTAATTAGTTTGTTCTTGTGGAGCACTTTGAAGATGCAAAGCAGGCTGGGAAAGTGAAGTGTTATTAGCTCATTATCTGCAATCTTTTTTTTGTGACAGAGCAATGAAGTCCAGGTTTAGCCTAAGATGCTTAACAGCACTAAAAACCGAATTGTCCACACGCCCAGTTCTGTCCTTGTTTCAGTACAGCTTTTTGCCAAAGCTCAGTGCCTCTTTAGACTACAGCTCCTTAACATCCGCCAGGCAGAATAGCATGGCTTAGCATCGCTACACAGGTAATTAACAGTGACTCTAAGATTTAGCCTTACCCTGACAGAATACCTGAAAATTTGGAATTTGGACAATTAATTTCAATCTTCTTCCTACTAGATTCCAGTTGGATATGGAAGGGGAGAATGAAGCCAGTGGATTTTTTATAATTTATACCCTGATATGGGTGTATTAGGGTTCAGCATCTGAGAACCTGAAACCTTTACAGAGAGGAGTAAAATTAAATAGCCCGGAAGGTTATGAAGGAGATGAATTAGCATCTGTCTGCACAAAGCAGCTCATGTGTGTCTGGTTACGTTCAAAGAGAAGAAGTAATATTAAAAGTACTATTTTTATGTCTGTGAAGGACATGCTGGCCAGACAGCTGCCATGCCCTGTGGAGTACAGTGGATATAACAGCTCCGTCTACATAGCTGGTCACTAGCTGTGTTTCTGGCAATTTGGGGATCTTGCCAGAGGCATTTCAAAAGCTGGTGTGTGCAGTGATGTGGTCAGCTGCAAGGAAATGTGCCTTCATAATTGGGTGCTTGAACTCTTTTGGTCCCGTGGCCCCATTGCAATGGCCTCACATGCAAAACTGAGCCTCTTACTGAATTCAAGACCATCCCTGAGCATAAATATCCATCTCTTTCTTAGGGAAAGATTGCATGTGGGCTGCCCTGATCGCCCTGCAGACCTCCAGCCTGAGTCTCCACCTTGGCCTGAACATGCTCCAGTGGTACTGAAAGCTCCAAGCCTGTGGGAAAAGGCCAGGCGGAGCAGTGAGCCGCATCCCTCAGGCACGTGCGTGTGCCTGCACACACACACAAGCACCTGTGAGAGAAGATCTTCCATGACACAAATGTAAATTAAATACCTAACTGCTTTCACGGGGCGCTCACTTCCTAACTTCAGGTTTCACCTGACAGCATCTCCCCTTGCTGAGCAACCAGACTTCCAGCACTCACCTTTGCAAAAGTCCGTGGTACGAGACTTGTTTCCTTGTGTTGCTGGACACAAACGATGAATTCATGATATCCCTGCTTGGGGAATAAGATGTCTCATTTTCATTGCCTTTGCATGCTACTGGCACCAGTTGTACAATTTACAACCCTCATTTCACTGTTGGGTCAGAGCACCACTAGAAAAGGCCTGACAATCAGATGAAGCTTTCTTTGCCACCCAGCCTTTCTTTGCATTGCTTTATGTCCAGCCAGATACAGTGAAAGCAGCCACAAATTGCAAAGGAAATCCAGTTAGAAGGGTTTCCATCCAAGGATGAGCAAAATAAACCAAGCTATGGACATGAGTCATAGACCCAACTATTCACAGTGAAGTCCTCTTAATCCTAACCATAAAGATACATTACCCTCCAGCACATGGGCCGTGCCGAGCATGTCAAGATTTTCTCTGCAGACTTTTGTTTGGAAATAAAGGAAAATGAACATCCTAGATAGCTCAATGACTCCAGGAGGTGGGTTTTTCGGAGGAACAGAAATGGTGTGAGTGGTGATGGCGAGACAAGAATTGGGAACACACCCATGGTGGGTCCCCCACAGGCACAGGACGAGGTTGCAGGAGCGTTGCAAAGCTTCTGCCTGGTTTCACCCTCTTGATCTGACACTAGTTTCATGCTCACGTCAGAAAGACACAAGAAACAGGTTGTTTACCACCCCACCCTGCCAGGGTAGAGCTAGTCTGATATCCTAGAAAGAAGATTGTCACTTTGCAATATAGTATTAGAGTGGGTGTTTTTGTGTATGTGCACTGACAAAAGATAAAGGGTGAGGTTCAGGCCACCTAGCTATGCCTGAACATCACTGATCTTAATGTGGACTTCCTTAATCAGCAGTGGAAATAGAAAATTATTAATTTGCCCCTCCTTCCGCCTCTGTCTGACGACGGGGTGAACCACATGCTGGGCAGACTATTTCTTTCCACTAGCTATGAAGGGAACCCAGAGCGACTATCTCACACTTCAGTGTCTAATTTTAAGCTGCCCAGGTGAGGGTGGATTGATCCTAAGAGATTTCTCCTAACAGAGAATGAGCAAGGAAGGCCAGAGTGGTAGGGGATAACTCAGTTTATTGAGAGCTGGTGTTTGGCACCTTAAAAAAAAAAAATAAATGCAAGCAAGCTGTGCTGTAAGTCCTGCAAAGCCATGCGTCTGAGAAAGCAGGTAGTTGTGGACAAATGAGAGCTGCCCTTAGCTAGGGAAGAGGGGAGGCGATGGTAGATCCTCTCCTTCCACACTGCCGGCAGTCTGGCTCAGGATACCCCTTGCAGCACCACCACTGCTACCACTGCTGGCAAATTTGACAAATTATGCTTGGAGACCCCCATGTTGACTTTAAAAACGTGTAAGCATCTGAATCCTCTGAATTCACTCATCCCTTTTGAAAATCCCAGGGTCCCGTTAAAGCATTTCAGGTTTGCACCTTGGAAGAGAGGATGATGCAAAGTCACCACTGGCTTTGGACAGCCCTTCCCTGGCAAGTGAAATTTAATATATAATTATACATTATACTGAATGTATAGTCTGGTTTTAGTCGGTGCCAAGGTCTGTCTGAAGCCAACAGCCTGCTTGCTCTACAGTATGCTGAAAGCAAGAGTCTGGGTTCAGACACGAAGGCTCAGATTTTGGGCTCTCTCCCAGGGGCACAGCATGAGCTCTGCGCTGGAGGCAGATTCCTGATCAGTGAGGTGCACCCTGGGTGCTGAGCCCTTCTAGCAGCCAGCAGGTATCTGGGGGTATCTCGTAGCACCTGAGGTTATGTGAGGAGTTTTGTGCAGGATTTCTGGGAAGGAAGAGGCACAGCAAGCTCCCCAGGACTCTTGATCTGCTGCGCCTGCATGGTGTTGTGAAGCCAGCTCAGCACCGAAGCAGGCATCACCTGTTAATGGCCTGGGACCCTCTCAAAACCCAGCAGAATAGACACCCAAGCACCAAAATATGCATCTGTAAACAAGATAAACTCACTCCTAGCTGGGCCTAAGATGTTGAAGGAGAAAGTGAGGAGGTACACATTCCACCCAGGAGAGAGCCTCAGAGAGAGACTGCCATGGTACCAGCATTGGTGTCCCTCCTTGTACTGAGCTCCTCTGCTTTCTGTGGTCCCAAAGGAGGATGACAGGGTGGTGACAAGAGTCTGGGCAGGGGATGCTCATGTTCCTGGTCATTCTGGAAGGAAGAGCAGCCCAGTGGCACATCCGTAAGCATGGACAGAAAGAGCCACAGTGCTCTCACACAGGGATTGCCCCTGCAGCATCTTGCCAAATGAAACCTGAAGACACCAACTGGCTCCTCCTCAGGTTTTGGCCGCAGGTTGTGCCACGCTGGTGCTCCTGTGGTGAGCAGTCCGGCTTTGCACTGGAGGGCATGGAGGTGCTGCCCTTGAACCACTCCCAGGAAGGCTGCATTCCCCTTTGGATAGTTTATGGAAGGTGCCTGCAGCTCTGCTGCTGCCAGATCATGCTCACAACCCTGTCCTTAGCATAGCCATGGGGCTACATGACATTGCACGTGTTGTCCCCCCATCATGGCTCACTCCTATCCCCCTACTCAGGATGGAGGTGAAGATGGTCCATCCCTCTGTCAAACACCAGGAGATGTGTGGACCAAAGCCCCAGCCATGGTTTCTGGGGATTGCACGGCCCGTTTGTGCTGGCACTTCCCCCTGCAGGGATGTGGTCCACGGCAGGAGGGCTGTGGCAGGGACGCAGCTTAGACGAGAGTCATCGAGAAGATATTCCCACATACCGTGGTCTCGGCTCTTTCAGCACTGGGCTCTGTTTGACCCTTCCCAGGGCAAAGCTGAGCAGATAGTTGCCTGCCCATGAGTAATGGTGACTGCTCATC
>NW_009225059.1:11910-34658 GCF_000690835.1 Fulmarus glacialis
GATTGCTGGAGGAAAAACTCCTCCATCCATTCTCGTTATCCCACCAGCTGCCACGCTGGCTAATTCGACAGATGGCTTCATCCCTGTTTTAACTGGAGCTTTGCAGGCTGCAGCGCCCAAGAGTGGGGATGGGCTCCTGGGGGCCCCCGTGGGTACGAAGCACCCTCTCGTGCTCTGCTTTTTCTCGGGTGCCTCTCTGCGGGCTCTGCTTCCTCCTGTTCAAAGCAAGGTGGGGCTCTGACTCACCTGCATCTGGGTCTCGCCGTGCGGCAGGACTCGCCGTGGCTCCGCTGACTTTCCCACGGTGGCTGAGCCCTGCAGTGATGTTGCTGCTTCACCCAGGAGCTTGCAGTGGGCAGACTCCAGGGGCAGAAAGGCAATGGGTGTGGATTTTGCTCCGTGTACCAAGGAGTCATCGCTTCGAATAGCATAAACACTCGACTGAGCCACCTCCTCCCTCTCCCACTTTCCCCTGGCTCTTTAACCCTCTGCTTCTCCGCATCCTGCAGGAAATAATTTCTGTGTTGCTTGTGGGTTACCCTTGAAAAAAAAAATATTTGGGATAGGCACAGCCAGTTTCTCATTGCACAGACAAAAATGACAGGAGCCATTTAGGAGATGTGCTGCTGCCTGGGAAATCCAGAGTCTCGCTGTGATCCTGCCAATGGCCCTGCTGTGATACTAAAGCAGCGCCTTTCCCCCTCCTGGCTATTTCTCCTCCCCTGAAAGGAAACAGGAATCTGTTTTCATCATGGGTAAAACGTGCTAAAGAAAAGCTCAGGATGGAACTCAAAGGCACTCAGATAATCTCCAGGTTTTTTTCCTTTACATTTTTTGAGCGTTTCTTTCAGCCCTGCTGACGAGAGACTGATTTTCCTGTTCTGCCAGGAGAGATCCTTGTTGATTGAAGCAGGAGTTACCTGTACTGTGAGATAAAGAGGCTTCTTGGGGAAAGAATAGAAAACATAAGGAAGAAAGCAATAAGATGCACAAAGCAAATCTCTGCTTCATTGTACAGCAACCCAGTCTGGGCCATATCTCAGGCTGAAACTTGGCCTCGGGACCCAAAAGCAGTTACAGTTATTGCCTGAGCGCAAATCTGTTAGGTGAGATCCTGCAGTGCACTGGTAACGCTTTTTGCGGAGAGAAGCACCAGGGAAAGGAGGGAGGAACTCCGGTTCTCTGCGAAAGTATTTGGGTTTTGCAGTGCCAGGAACTTCCAATACCTTTATCACTTTTGAAAATTTCTACCTGCTTTTTTTCCATTGCATTACCTTGGGAAGCCAGGCATGCCTGTGCAACGAGTGGGTTATTCACTGCCACACCAGCTGGGGGGATTTCAGCTGTGCAGCGTAGGGGCGATTTGCTGCTGCACCCGATGGGAGTTTTTTAACTGCTTCGCTCCTTATTTGCAGAAATGCAGGCAACTCCACAGGGAGAAGGTCAAGGGAGAAACCAGGCTCGGCAAGCTCTCCTGCAGGTTCTGTGCATGGGAACGACAGCGTCGAGCTCTGGAGCCACTGCAGAAACAGTGCTCAGATCTGGCCATCTCGCAGCTTTGGGACACCTGAGATCTCATCCAAGACCTGGAATGTTGTCCAAAGTGTTAACTGGGACTAGATCTGCTACCTAAAAAGTACTGCCAGCAATTCCACATTCCAAATTAAATCCCATCATACCCTGCAAAGATTCCTACAGTACTCTTCCTTGTGCTGAAACGCTCTCTTGCTCATCATCAGCTGCTGGGCTGAGGAGACTGGGAGCACCAAGGATCTCATTTCTGCCACCAAGTGCAGCGCATTCAGCACAAAACGAGTGCGCAGGAGGGTGGTATCAGGGAGGTAATTACCCTCTTGTCAAAGCCTTTCCTGCATGAGATTGTCAGGTTGCAGAGGGCTGTAATGGGAGCCGGAGCTAGAAAAGCACTGTTGGGGCTCAGTGGGATGGAGGATGCTCAGTGTGAGCACCCAGGAGTGGATGCCACATCATGACAAGCTGCACACAGAGTTCCCTAAACTGGGAAATGTTGCTCTGGATGTCACTACTCCTCCCACCCTGATGGAGAAGATGCTGTAAAGGCTCAGGTAGAGCTGCAACATTTTCCTGCATCCCAGCAGTGCAAAGGAGAGATCTCCTGGTGTTAGATGAGAGAAAGGGACGCGGCCATGTGTTTGGGATGCCTCATGGGAGTCCTCGAAAGGCAAGCTTAGAAACTCAAAAAGGACAAAGGCAAGGTTAGAAAACACCAAGAAAAGGACCAATCTTGGATGGGTAACAACTTTTGTGCTCAGCAAGATTAAATCTGCAAGGACACATAACCGTGGAAAAGATACAAATGAGGGTTAAACGACAGAGGAGCACAAAGTTGTGCATGTTACGGGGAAGGTAACTAGGGAATGAGTCACTGTGCCTCACATGGGTCTTGTGCTTCCTCCTGACCCAGGCCCCCGGCTCCTGCGGTGGGGATGCCCTGGGGTGTGAGTGCATGAGCGCTGTGGGGGCTGCGGGTGCCATGCATATGCTGAAGCTCTTCTGCATATGCTTTGCTTTTATGAGGCAGGGCTTTCTGGTATGGGCTGCCACATGTCCTCCAGCAGTGTGCCATGTGGGACCGTGGCATTCCTAAGGCATCTGGCCGTGGGGCCGGGATGCCATGACAGTGCCTCTGCTTGGGGTGATCTCACCCAGCGTGTGGGAAACCGAGATAGAGGAACTTTGTTGAGCAAATGTGTCCCAGCACGAGATGTTGGTACTGTGGGGTCGTTGGTGCTGTTGTGGTGTGTGGCTGGGGCTTGGTGTTTCCTAGGGATGCCCTGCACTGTGCAATGTGGTCTCTGTGCCTTGAAATTGGGAACTGCTCTTGGCTGGGAAGCGATGATCCTCTGGAGTGTGGCCTGGGGAAGTCGGGTATTTCTGGGCATGCCTGGGATCTATGGGGAAGGTATCTCATGGACCTGAAAATGGAGAGTGGGGTCTTCTCTGAAAGCATGGGCAGTGTTAAAGGACTCAAAAGCTGCACTGTGGGATGGGAGAGGGGGCTGTACTGGAGGCTGCTTTACTGGTAGGATAAGGCTTTTCTGGCAGAGTCCCATGCATTATTTGAGATTCCATGAGCTGTAGGACCTATAAGGTTTCCAAGGACTTAGTGTTTTCTGTATTTTGGAGAAGGAGTGCTCTGTGGGTACTCTGCACCCTGCAACACCCCTTTTCTTTCCCTTGAATCCTGCTGCAATACCAATGCATTTGAGCTAAATCAGTGTCTGCCCCCACAGAAGTCTCTGACCTCTGACCCAGCCTCTAGAGGGGATGCACATTCATCGCATTTGAATCACATGAGGAGCGCCTCCGTTGTGTTTTTCTTGCAAACTGCCCTGTGGTCTTTGTGTGTGTCTACAGACTGCCCTGTCCAAAAGGCTAGGGCTTTTCTTATATGTTTATACATAGGATACAGGTCCTAAAATAAAAAGATATACTGGTTTCTTGGTGTTCATTTTACATGTTGCAAACGGATACAGAGAGATCCAAGCAGTTGTGTATTGGCTCCACTGCCAAGCAACTCTTAATTTTCAAATTGGAGGCATGTGCTGAGAGCTACAATGACATGGCCTGCCCTTCTTCAGTGTCCAGAGAACCGGCTCATTAATATAGAGATAGGACTCAGCTGCATTAATTTTAGACACTCTGCATCTATGCTAGACTTGGTAGACGACAACTTGCTCTACTAGCCTATAATTTATATGATCTTTCTTAGATGTGCCTTCAGATGTGATTTGTGCCTGAAGAAGCTGCCAGTGGACTGGCATACATACTGGACATCACCAGTATATATGCGATATCAATATTTAATCCTCCCAAGGAGTTCTGGATACACTGCTCTTTAGTGGACTTTTAGAAGACAATTACTTAGGTGCTACATTCAAACCCAATTGCAAATATGCCTGCTGCACTGTGGCCTAGAACCAGCTTAAGTAAGAAATGATCACAGCGGCCAATGCAATTTAGGTTTTGAAGTGCTGCTGTATAAGGTCCACCCAAAACTAGTTAAGACGTTTGGGTTTGGGTGCTTTGCCTTTGTGCTTAATCCTTTGGTGCTCGACCACCCTTCAAAAATCTCAGCAGAGCAGCAGTGGGTGTTCCTGGAAAGGAGCTCAGAGCAACGTGGCATGGGGTGATGCCTGCTCCTTTTCCCATGCAAGGATCCACAGGCTGTGCCAAGCCTGTCTGATAGGCTGTGAATCCTCTTTTCATAAGATACTTGTCAGGGGTAAGGATTATTCCGCCGTCTTGCCTTGAGTAAATGAACTAAACACACCTCGTAGCGGAGATCATGTTCCCCTTTGCCAGGTTTCTTCTTTGAAGAGCCGTCTTCTGAAGGAGATCAAGAGGATGCTGCTTCCTTACTTCTTTCTTAAGGCTGCCGCTAGTATTTATACACTACAGTCTTCCCCAGTACTGGAAGCACAAAGTCTTTTGAGCATCCTGCACTTCAGCTATCCCCATGTAGACTGAGTTTAAGTTACTGCAGGATGCAATGCAGAGACCAAATTCCTAGATGCTGTTGGCAGCAATTTCACGGAGCAGGCTAGGAAGTCCCCAAAGCAGATGCAGCCTTAAATTTGGTCCTGATTAGCATGAAAGGTCTGGCCTCAAACCTTATAGAGCTGCCCTGTAACATCAACATCTGACTCAACAAAAGCCTGAATATCCACCACCGTGTACTCATCTTCCAAAAGGGGAACTTAAAGGATGATGCTTGTTAAGGGGAAGCAAAAAGGGAGAATTAAACTTTATAGGCAGTGATGATTGTGCTTATCATATTGAAGCACAATCCCAGTACATCCCACTAGTTACGAAATCCTTGAAGAAGAGCAGAAGGGAGCTGGCCTGGTTAAGCAGCAGGAGAAGGAGGTTATTAGAAGGTGTCTTTCAAATAGCTGAAGACAAAAATAGGGAAGACTTCATAACCTCTGCCAGATTAAACATAAACCATACTAAATATGCCAAAAAGGAGTTGAAGGAACAACTAGCGGAAGTCAGAAGAATAGGCCATAAGTAGTAAGAACATCTTCAAATATACGAGGGCCTGCCACCCAATAAATGGGTGAAAGGAGAAGAGCAGGAAAGATCATGTATTTACTTTTTCTAATTTGTGATGCCTGTGAGAAATGGGGAAGATTTCTGCAATATCCTATACCTGATACAGGGAAACTCACACCACTGCATACCTGAGGACTGAAGGTCACGTCTGTATATAAAATTTTGGGGAACTATAGGCCAATAAGGAAAGAGTAATAAATGATAGACAAACATCAGCATAGAGAAATGTTAAGTGATACACATGGGGTGAAATAACCTTTTCTTCACATGGAAATGGTGGGCTTGGAGAAGACCATGACCACTTGGAGGGAACTCTACGATAGACAGCTCATCCCAGTGACAGCTCAAGGCACAACAGAGCTGCAGAAACCAAGGTCAGGTGTGTTAGGAATTGTTAGGGAAGGTGAAGAGAACAGGAAGGTGACTGTGACGTCCCTACATAAACCCACGGCTTACTCACCCTTTGCATACTCTATGCCATTCCAGGCTCCTCGTCTCAGAAAGGAAATAGTTTAATTGGTAAAGGTTCAGAGAAGGTCATCGCTCATGATGAGCCGATGGCTCTGTCTCAGATCTGTGAGCTGGGACTTTCCAGCCTGGACCAAAGAGAAACTGGGGAGGATCAACTCGTCACACTTTTTAAATATAAGACCTAGGGAGCTTCAAACACAGTTCACATGAGCCAGGTTCAGAAGAAACTAAGGTGTGGAGGTTTTTTTCCACACAACAAGCTGTGGATCCATAGAGCAGTGGCACAAATGATGCTATTGATAATTAATTTTTTCATGGATTGAAGTGGTGATTGTAAAAGCTCATTGGAGAGAAACCCACTGAAGCTTGCCAAGGATGTAATGGTGGAGGAAACATGATTTACAGCTTCATTCCTCGTGTTGGCACAAGGCAGAGCAGTCCAGACTGATCACTGCTGCAGGATAACAGGCATTTACAAACCTTTCAAAGAGATGCTTTATTCTTTCCTAACACTGTCAAGACAACCAAAATACAATCATTCAAAACAGGAAGCTTGAAGAAATTCCAGTAATTTTTATTGATTTCAGCTTTTCCAATGAAGCAAATACATACAGTACAGCCAAAACAAAACTCTGATACATTATTCTCACATACCTATATCTTACAGAATACACTGTATAGCTATGGACTGGTAGGCTAAGTCGGTCTCAAACTGGTGTGTGGTCAGAGAGGAATAAAACTGCCTACTGCCTTCTACTTGTCCATGAGGCTTCTGAAATGCTGGGGTGGGTTGGATTGTACATACACAAAACAAACAAAGCATTCATGAGAAAATAGACCAAAAAGCTCTGCTAAGCCCAGGACAAACAAGTATGGCATTTATTTACATGGTTGTGTGTCCCGCGCACAAATCAGGCCCCAACTGCTCTTATTTCTGCTGCCGGCAGAGCTAACGGTGCTGTTAGCTATGGTCCTTCCCTCCTCGGTAATTCTCCATCACTACGACCAGGGCACGTGCTATGTGCTGTAGACCTGTATCACTGGGGGTGTGCCCTACCTTGGCTCTTAAAGAAACAGGAAAACAGCTCATCGAAGAGGATGTTGCAGTTAAAAACATGCCTTTAAGAAATGATACCTCCCTAGAATGAAAAAATATGTATTTGAGGTGCAAACAGCATCCATTTATAATGGAGGGAACCTCATTGCTGGTTATGAGCAACACCAGTTACTCCAATAAGTCTGATTTTCCTTTCTTTTCTCACAATTGGGCATCAGTGTCACTTCATTGACTTGGGTAGAGTCGGTAGTGCAGATTTTGAAAAGAGAAACCGAGAGGAAAACAGAGTTGAGTATCAGAGAATTTCCAGGGCAAGAAATAGCTGCAAAATAGCCCTGGGATGGCAGAGCGGTTACAATACCCATTGCTCTCTTGAGTTAGCTATATTTTGAGGTATGAAAGCAGTAACATACAGCATCATAAAAAAAATTGGATTGGAAGGAATGTCTCTGGTCTGCCCAGCTCAAGGCAGGGATAATGTCAAAGCCAGATGAGATTTCTCAGGGCTGTGCCCAGTCATGTTTTGAAGATCTCTGAGGATGGAGACAGATTTTATTTTTATCATTTTATTAGCTTCAGAAAAACAACTTTGCTGTACTTCATAAAATTTATGGGAATGATGTATCAGTCTCTTTGAGTCTCATACTCACTAATGAAATCTCCAGTACTTGTAAATTTGTGAGATGAGCATATAGCTACAGCTCTTTGTGCCTTATATAGTGATTCAGTAAATCACATTACCGGTGAAAGCAGCAGCAGCAGTGTTTTAAAATAAAGCTTAAATAACAGCCAATTAGAATGAATTTCCTCAATATTCCATCATTACATTTTGTAGCTAGGTTTCCCCAATTAATTTTACAGAGAAAAACATTAGCTCCCAGGACTTCTGTTGAACATGTAATTACAGGAACAGACCTGAATGCAAAATTGCACACAACATACTTTTACACCAAAACTGTAACAATCCTGCCTGTGGATACTGCAGCCATTTTGGACATCCATAGTCTCGGGTCCTGCCAAAAACATTTTGAACCGTGCATCTGAGAATATACATCCAGCTAGGTAACAGCTGGCAGGTATGGCAGGGGCATGCCCACGGGCTGGGGCTCCTTTGCTGCTGTTTAAATGCTCCTGAAACTGTCCTACCGGATTCTCCCGGTTCTAGCTCTCCACTTCAAAGGTGCTTTTTTTCTCTCTCATTTGGCTGGCAGCTCTGCGCAGAAAGCTCTCGACTGAATGTGGGTGAAGGCAAGCAAATAGTTGCTGCTCATTAAAGTGCACAAGATTAAGCCACCCTTTGTAGTCCAAGAGAAAAACCAGCCGGAAAATATCTCCCTCTGTGGACACGTGCTCCCTACAGCCTAAACGGGGGACGAACGAGTGCCACCGTGTCTCTTAGGTCTAGAGCTGTGTCAGAGCAAATCTGAACTTCGTGGACGGTTCTCTAGTGGGCACGAATCACCCCATTTCTGTGAAGTGAATGGGGACATGCTGATTTCCATCAACTGAGGAGTCCAACACTCGCAAAAAATGAGACCGTTTTTCCCTTTCTAGACTCAGCTCCATAATTTGTCCTTCCCAAGCACCCCCTGCACCCCTGATATTTGCAAAACTGGGTCCTGTGCCCTTGCACAGTTTGAAGCAGCAATAACTGTGTGTGTGGGACAGCCAGCAAAGGCATCCTCAGCTGGTCCTTTCCCTGTGGATCTGAGTTGCATCCCCTGCAGGGACGGATAGAGGATATTTCTTTCTGGAGAGAGGAGTATCAGCCTCTTTCATCACACGGTTACTGTCATAAGGAGTCGGTTGCCCTAAAATGAGCTCAGCAGTCCCCTATTACAGCCTTAGCATCACAGAGTGATCATGTAATTAAAGATACCGAGAAATAAAATATTTCCACACCTGACTTCACACAAGTGCTTACATTCCTTTGCATATTAATATTATGTCTCTACATTGATCAGTAAAAAAAAAATGTGATTAAAAAGGCCACATCCCTCACTTTTTTCAGTCCTGTGTGGCAGTCAGTGATCCCAGGGGAAAAACGCTTTGCCTGTCTCCAGCTCAGCTTCTCAAATGCCACATTTGTCCAGGTACAGTCACGAGATTGAGTTGTTCCGGCACTCAGAATGGTTCGGGACCCAGTAATATTCATGCTCTGCAGATGTGTTGCAATTGTCCCCTCACATAGAGCTTCAGAGAAGGGTTACTGAGACCCGGGAGAGAATTTGCAGATGTCAATTTGCTTCTTGAGATAAAGAGTTCATGTGACAGGAAAGAAAATACTAATAACTATAAGAGCTCATTGGAGAAAAATTCATAAGCAGAAAAGAAACCCGTATTCATAAACGTTAGGAATAACCAGACTTTGTAAAGAGGAGTATCGTTGGTGTATCTGTTTATAAAGGCCATACGCGATGGGGGGACTCAACCTAAAATTGGCAATTTTTATGCTTGTGGGTAAAAATAGGTTGTGACAAGTTTTTACTGTGGCAGTATTTGGTGCATGGATCAGGTGAAATAGGACAAAACTCTGTAAGGGGGTTAAACTGCACAACTCACACCGACTTTCAGTGGAAGACAGGGCACTAAACCTGTAGGAAGATCCTACTCACCACATGTGCGCATGTATGTTGCCTGCATGCACACATACACAGCGACATGTACGTAGTTACACAGACACACTCTTTGCAAAAAAAAATAATTATTGACATCAAGAACTTATAACCTCAATAAAAGTCCCTTCTCCCCCTAAAAAGAAGAAAATGTTTAAAAATATCAGTATCATCCACATGAAATCCATATGTTTAGTTTGCTTTACAGTTGAGTTAAACTCAGAAACACTCTACATCTTTAACATCCTAAGTAATTGTGAAAGGGTTGTCTTCCTGGACATGAACCAATTCCAAATTCTGAAATGGAGAAAAACAAAGAAAAACCAAAACCTCCAGTAATTAAAGCATTCAAGAAATATTTTTGTTACATTCAAAACCAACTTCTAATCTTTTTTTCTTGGCCTGTACCCAGTTTCTGTACTGCCCATAGCTTTTTCCCCTAGACTTCCATGCTCCTCTGAGTCTCAGTGGAAACATCCCAACAGAGCAAGAAGTGAAATCCACACCTGGGCAGAGGAAAGAAATGGGCTTTTGCAGCATTTTCTCCTACATCAGGACTGGGCTTAGTCTGATTGCAAAGAACATGTTGGGGAAGGGAGCAAATCATTAATTCTGAATAATCTCAATCCCCATCATAGAGAGATATGATATTTGAAAAGTGCAGAACTGCTTAACGCTTTTCCCTTCAATGGGAATTATCAATCAAAACTACCTTACAGATTCAAGCCTCATTTCACACTGAATAAAAAATCATAACGACGCCCTGGAAATTCTGCCCATGATTTCTCTAACCTGGTTTCTCTATTGGGATTATTCAGATGTCAGCCTGTAGTTCCAAATTTTGACATGAGGCTTATGGGTAGATTATTAAGTGCTCAAAAATCCCTAAGGGTGATGCTTAATGCCATAGCATGTGCTGGAATTAATTGCGCGTTACTGACACTATCTGGATAACATTATTCAAAATTCAGGAATGTAAGTCAGAGAGATTCCTGTGAAAAGCCCCACCTGAGAGCATTTGGCAAAACGCAATCAGTTACTGCTTGGCAAAGTAAGTAAGTAAGACACAAGAGGCGTAGTCAAGTCCAGCAGCTCTGTCTGTCCTATGGCATCTGCGCAGAGCATGTCTAAAATGCAACATCTGCACTGAACGCAGGAACAGCACAACTTCTGACTTTTCATCGAAACAAATACTTTGCATTTTGGGCTGATAGGATTCGTGATGAAAATCTCACAAACCCACATTAGGGGAGATTAAAAATAGCAAAAAGCTCATGGGGATCACGCACTGCTCCTTTGCCCTCAAAGCCACCCCTTGCCCAGGCATGAGGGCCCCGTTCTCACCTGCAGCCTGAACGTGCATGGAGAGGCTCCTAAAATCTGGAGGAGAGGGTCCTGAAGGTTGTTCCTGCTAAAGATCCCATCATGTTCTTATCAAACCCTTGCTGAAAGATGTATACGAAGAGCAGTGAGTGCATATCGGTTTCAAAACTGACAGCTATCTATTGTTGTGAGAGAGAGCCTCCTGCCCCACTTCAACAGCTGTCCTCCCCTTAAAAAGTATGCTTCATTCTCAACCAACCTCCTCTGTCCTCCCTCTGTGTGCCTTCGACACATGAACCGTCACCCTTATTGATGGACTTCATCTTCCTTGCATTGCTTTCCATCCGCCAAGAGCTGGACTTCTCCAGCTTTACCAGAGGAAACCTTTACTTAATCCATCACTGAACACTATTTCATCTTATTCCTCACCCTGGAAAAATGGCAAAGATATATGCATGATGCATATATCCTTGCAGACTCCCATCCTTCTCGTCTGAGGTGTACCTGTGCAATGAACATCTGTGAACACAGGAGTGACTCAGTCACATCAAAATGAGTTGGCACAGGCTCCTGAGCAGAGCCTGGCGCAAAGCTACACAAGCTCCTATGGAGAAAGTCCCTAACTGTTAATAAAAGAATGGTATTTAGGTACTCTCTACTTTCCTGCCCCTGGGGTATTCCCCTTTGTGGATGTTACTCCTTCTCTTTAATTTGGCCCTTTACTCTCTGCAGGTGCTGCTGCTGTTGAGTTGGAAAAACCCAGCTTGTTCAAAGCAAGCCACTGGGAGCTGGAAGCTGGCTCGGCGCCCCGTCTGGCTCTGCGCTTTCAGAGTTTCTGTTGCAGGGAGCAAAACAAATCCTAAAAACTCCTCCTCTTGGTTGAAAAGATTACCCTGACTGTAGGGGTGATGTAACCACAGGGTAGGGTTATGGACACAGAAGAAAACGGGGGTGAAGAGAGGAGGAACCTTGCCAGGGATCTGTTGGGACACGCTGATCCTACATGATGGACTGCAATGAAGGGAATCTCCCAAGCTTGTGCGAAACGTCCAGGTCTGTTCCCAGCAGAGAGCAATGCTGTGCAGACACGACAGCATTGACCCCAGGAGCATCATGGAAGAGCCCACCTAAGCTAGCGTCATCCCCAGGGTGCAAGCTGCCCGACACAGGCACGCCGCTGTCCACTGAGTCCCTAAAGTCAGTCCCGCCAGCTGCGGTTGCGACTCGCTGCCTCTTGCTCAGATCTTAGGCGGGTGCCCGTGTGCTGGGAGCATCGTGGTCCTCCCAGTGCCCTGGGCTCCTCCCAGCCCCTGCCCGTACTCGCTGCTGAATCATGGCCTTTGCAAACTCACCGACTTCAGCCAGTGAGTCAAGACCAGGGTTGTTCTTGTCAGCCGAAAATCAGAAGCGTTTTCCTTACCTGCTTGAGCACACTCTGGAGCTCCCTGTTCGACCAAAGATCTGTCAGGAGGAGGCGAGCAGCTTCGGCCGCTTTTGGACAGGAGCTGGGAAGATGAAAGCAACCCCGGTGAATTATGGCAGGCCACAGAGCAGCAACCTGCATGCATTAACCACAGCCTTTAAATAAGCGCAGCTCCAGCTGGGAGGCTGGCTAGACTTGATGGAGGACTGTCAATAAAACCGTCCTTGCTCTCTCAGCAATGTTACGTGACAACAACCTCTGGGACCAGAACAGGACAACTGAAAGAGGGGAGGATCCGAGTGGGAAAATGGGCATTAAACTGAGCTGAAGGAGTGTTTCTGGAGTGTGAAATCTGGGAGAGGGAAAGATAATGGAAATGGTGCCAACCCTTCCCTGGAGTCTGTGGGGACGGTGTGGGCGAGTCACTGGGGAGGGCAGCAGAGGAACGGGCTCCGTGCTGCCTGGCGAGGACAGAGGAGACAGGAGTATTCGTAATAACAACATCTGCAACCATAAGTCCTTACTCAGCACAAGTTAATAGATACTTGCCCACGTAACAGCTCCGAAACCGTGAGTCATAGCAGTACCTTTTATAATTTTGGAACATTTCATACGACAACCTAGATATAAACCTCCTTGCTGGTTCTTATCGCTGCTCCTGATCTGCTGGACCTTGTCCTGCCTGTGGGAGACTCCTGATCTGGGTTCAGTGCGACCACCCCATCCTGTCTCAGCCAGGGTGATGGAGAGGTACGAGACCAGACTCAGGACCCTCCCTGTACGATACAGCTTCACAAAACATTGTGTCCTCAAAATAGTCCTCGTCAGACTGTGAGAAATGGGACTGGCAGTGGTCATCAGGAACAACCTGGGACCTGCAAGCACCATACACTGAGTGTGAAAGGACAGGAATGTAACCGTATTCAATAAATTTTGGGGCATTTCTCTAATATACACAGCAGTTGTTACCAAAGATCTTGTAGCCTAAAACAAATTAGCAAATTTAGCCTGGTCATAAGCTCCAAAGGGACTGTGCAGCTCACACAGGTTGGTATTGCTGGAGGACTGGGGGAACTGTGGATAATCGGAAATTCTTGAGCAATGTTTTGGGACAGGAGAATTAGGTTTTATTAATCACTTCTCTGGTTATAACCGTCCTATGCTCTGTCACCAGAATGACTATGTTTAAAAAAAATTTTGTGGCTGAAAAATTGTCTGTGGTTAAAAAGCCATTAAAAACCAATAAACCCAGAGGTATCTATGATTAGATGGTCAGTGCATGCCTTTGACATTCTTCTTGAAGAATATGTTGTTTCATGTTGTTTCTCTCTTTCTAAGCTAAAGTAATTATCTTTTTTTTTATGATTTGCTTCTAGTGATGCCAAATACGTACTTTTTGCCATTGTGACTTCAGAGCACACCTCAAAAGAATTTTTCTTTTCAAACCAAAGTTACCAGCATCTGGCATCTGAGCCATTTCCAAATTCAGACAAAAGAATTTGTCCACTCTTAACTTGAAGGATTGATACTGTCTCTGTTTCATAGGGCATCTACTGCTACTATTTAGGTATAAAATGATTAAACATGAACTGATGGAGCTGTGATGACAACTTCAATATGTAAAGTAGCATATCCTAAACAAAAGTGCTGGGAATAGTTTGTGACTACAGCAGTGTAGAACATGGAGTAGAATATCAAGGACAGCTGATTTGGGGAAAAACTTCCTTAAAAATAGGTTACATGAAAATCAAAGTTGATTTTAAAGACAGTCTGGTTTTTACAGGTAGAATTATTTGTAAAAAATTGTGGAAAGACAACACAAAGATGTCCACTGGTAGCAGTGGCAGCAGTCATCCAAAAAACTATTGACACCACAAAACACAAACAAGACCCTAATCAGAAGGAGATGGTGAGGCTGGGGGGAAGCATGAGGGCAGCACAAAAGACAAGGTTTTTGTACATGCATATCAAATAATGGGGGGAAATAATGTTTCCTCAAAGGACAAAAATATCCAGAATGTTATGTACGTCACAGCAGATGCAAAGGAATTCTTGGAAGAAGGACTTCTTCAGGATGCATGAGTTTATAAAATTGATATCAAGGTGCAATCTTTGGAAGAAATGGGAAATTGGAAAATGTGTGGATGAGAAGAACTCTATTCCACGGAAAAGAATCAAGGAAAGACTTGAGTTCCTTGAAAGATTAATTTTGGTAAAATGTTATGGTAGAATTAAACTGCAAAATTATATATAACAGAAAATTATGTATAACAGAAAAGGTGTGAAAAGTGAATGAACAAAGAGAAACTGAAAGAAATCAGTGATAAAGGGATTGTGAGACAAACCGCAAACCTGATGCTCTAAAGTTACTGAAAGAGATTTGGGAGAAAACCTTTCAGTGCAGCCAGTAGAATTCTTGAGAAAAATGATAATTTTATCAGTGAAATAATGTTGCTTGAAAATGAACAGAGGAATATTTTTCAGACAGTTAGAGAAGAAAGGTGAAAAGGACATCAGACATCACAATAAATCAGTAACAATAGCTTGATTTTCAGAAACACCAACAAAAAAAGAAGGTAATATTCAATATTTTGGCAACTTGAATTAAAAATAATGAAGAGTGAATGAACACCATCATCACTATGAAGCCTGTGTCATAGATGAGGATAGATGCAGGAGACGGAGGCAATTATTGAGTTGGGATGCTCCAGGAAGGAGAAGAAACCACAGCTATCAGATAAACTGCTGAACTGTTGATGCTTTTCACTCAGAATACAGCTACAAAAACACATCCAGAAAAAGAAACCTCAGCTTTGAGGAGGGCTGGTTGGCATGTGGGAAGAACATGGGAAAGGAAAAGATTCATAGCTTACTCGTCTGTAACCTGGAAGCTCTTTCTAAAACATGAATACAAAAATGTTCGAGCATGTTAAACTAATGATTTACAGCTTCAAATACAAGAGACCAGTTAAAAGATATAGGTAAAGAAACATTTGTTGGGTGGCAGAAGAAGCACGTGCCACGGAGTCACTATGCAGACATGCCGACCAAACCAGCTGGGGTTGGAGGTGAGGGAAGTGTGTCCATGGGGAAACTGAGGCAGATTAACAGAGAAAACTCTGCGAAATACTGACAAGGTGCAACATGGCATGGTGTTCTCCACGGTGATTTGGTCACCATTGAGACCTCCTCTGTCCTCTGTTTCTGTGGTGCTGGGGAGGAGGAGGTCGATAGCGTGGGACTCACCACACTCAGCATCAGTGTGGGGAGCATGGGGTCTGCATCCAACCCAGGCAACAGCCCCCAGTAGAGGTGTTGGATCTAGTTATTACCATGAGGGAGTGGGTGAGGCTCTTTCTGATGTAGGACTGGACAAATCCCACCCTTAAATGTCCTGTTTATCTTCACAGACTACACACAAAGTGGGAAAAGTCAGCTAATTTGTGAACTTACGGGTCCAGTTCACTAGAGTGGAGATCTCTTTCACATCTGCTCTATGGGAACAGTCTGAAATGATATGGCTTGAGTAAGTAAGATTACTTCTGGATGTAAATTATTATTTTTTCATAAGAATGGAACAGCATAAAAATCTTTGGGGACAGAAAGAATAATGGAGTAAAAGGAATAATTCAAGTTTTGGACATTGTAAGAACTGGTGAGTTTTCAGAAGGAATTTGTGATACAGACAGGAGGAACACACATCTCCAGAATTTAGTAACTCCTCGCAGCCTAGTGAGTCATTGCAAACAAAGCTCATCACACAAAACAGTCAAGACAATTAAGCTACGCACAACCCCAGTTGTGCAACACTTTGCTGAAGTAGTAAATTAGCTGACAACCGGTCTGAGGGATCCAAAGCGGGACATTAGGCAGAAGTTAATACCATTCAAAACAACGAAGACTTAGAAGAGGGCTGGGTTTCATGTTAATTGGGCTTGTTGAAGAGTGGAAGCATACAAAGGCAGCAAACTGACCAATGTTAGTTGGCTGAGGTCCAAACTAAAGAAGGAGGCCACTTCTAATGACTGAGAGTCTCTCTGCTGTCATGAAACAAGTGGTAGATTGTAAGTGGTTTATCAAAGGATGATGGAGAAGGCGTGTGAATGTCTTTTCACAACAGAAAACAATAGGTTAATTGAATAAGGTATTTTAAAACAAAGACAAACGATAGGAGAGATGAAAGTCTAGGAAGGAGAATACATGGTCAAAGACTATGTAAGTTTAACACAGTTTGGCCAGAAATGAACGTATAGTTTGGCAAGGATTGACAAGCTTTTGCACAGGGCTGTACAGAGGATGGATAACAAGCAGGACAGAATTACTACCATCAAAACTCAAACCAAATCCTAAAAGAAAAAGTGGTAAAATATGTTGGGATTGCTCAGTTGTTGTAAAATATATGTGAGTAGACCAGGGGAGGTATTTATAAATACATATACATATATGTTTATATATATATGCTTCATCACAGCTCCATCTTTGCCACTTGAGGTGGATGTTCCAACAGTAAGATGAACAAATCTGAACATTAAAGCTGAGCACAATCCCATTATATCAGTGGTGCTTGAATCTCAGACCTGACCTTCATGATAAGGTTTGCAGGAAGCTGTGAGTGGGAAGTCCGGGTGCTAATCAGTCAGGCTGCCTACTGACATCCCCTGTTTTGATGGCTGGAATTTTTAACAGTGTTTAAGATGTTGGTCCTTCAGTTCTGTTTAGAATTTCTTAAAATTCAGCCAGCAAATTTCCTGAGGCCCCTTTACAAATCCCACCATGGATGACTCATGCCTGTTTCCAAGAAACCAGTGTTGAGGATTTGTGTCTACCAACATGTTGGAATTTTTTTGGCTTTCTCAATTTACAAGCACAGGGAAAGAATAATGGTTTACTATGGCTCGGAAGGGTATTGGGAAGACTCTGGGATTAATCTGGCTTTGCACAGAGTGCATGGGCTCAGAAATGCCTGTGCATGACCCTCTCCATGCCTTCTGCCCCAAACTCACCCATTTCGGCACAGGCTTACTACATTATTTAGCATGTTGCTTGTCAAGTAAGACTTTCCCAGGTGTGGGTTGGACATGATGAGGTTCCGCAGAGTGTAACAAGCTGATGTCATGATCTCGCCATAGCTGTTGGTATTTCCAGACTGGAATGACAGGAGACGTGATACATCTGGGAGCACCTGGTGAGCTAAAGAGGTGGAATGTTCCCATCAACATTTAAATAAAACCTAGCACAAGTGAATGACACTACTTTTGTTAGCACTATTCAATGCAAGAATGCAGTGTTATCTCTGGAAGGAGGCACTAATAATGTTGGACAGTAATGGCATAATAGTCACTACTTGATTTTCAGAGACAAAATGAGTGCTGCAGGCCTCTGGAAGGGCAATGATATTGGTCATGGATAGTCAAGTCCAACTCAGATCCCAAAAACTATCATCCTCATGATGCTGCAGTTTTGCCATTGTCTATAAAGCATACCCCATGCTTGTAGAGACTTTGAGATAGCACAGATAGCCTGCAGATATCACATGTAATTGTCCTTTTGGCCAGAAGAAATGACACTGCTTTGCCCAATTTCGGAGCTTGGCTAAGTCCTATTATGGTGTTTACAAAGCGAGGTGGGCAGATGTTACAGAGTTAGAAATTAGACATTGTTCTGGAATCCACTGTGGTGGAAATTACTTACCCATGGTTTTGTGGAGAACAGGATGCCGGGACATGTTGCTCAGCAAAGAAGCCCCAGACCGGACAACTTCAGAGCTGTTGGACTGGAGGAGCCGTGCTATGCGAGGCAAACCTTTTTCCTTCAAACCAATCAATTGGCTCATTGCGTTGGACATCTGGAAAATAGAACAGAGATGTCTCATGACTTCTAATGCTGGGACGACAAAACTGGAATGATGTACGGGACCAGACAAACATGACTACACTATAAAATAAGCATCTGTATAATACCTTCTTCTGCTACCATAATTCCACTTACTTTGTCATTTACCCCTCTTCTCCACAGACATTTGCAAAGTCAGTTTCTCATCTTCTGTGATATGACTAGTACTTCTGTCCTCTTTCTGGAGCCTGAGTTGCTCACCCAACTGATATTCCCAAAAGCTGGAGAAGTTTTACCTTCTTGTCCATGTTGCCCTTGCCCTTCACAATGCCCTGCCATGCCACAGGTAATAGGCTGCTTTGGAACAGGAACAGCTAATGATACCTTTAAAAAACAAGCTGAAGACCAAAAATACTCATCTTGGATCCTGATCTCATGTTTGCTTGTGTAAATCTGTAAGATCTCAGGACGTAGCCAATGCGGATGAGTGTTCATGGACGTTGAAGCACATACCCTTAATAAATTGCCCTCTTATTGACAGAGTTTAAACTGGACTTCTCAGCTACTGCCCCACCAGAAAGGCTGCTGGAGATTGTTGCACCACCAGTGACACATGTCCATCAACAGTGACATGGGGATGGAGGGAACGGGCTGGAAGTCAACCCTCTTCCAGTGGGCTGAGACCCAATTTCCCTCCCATGCCCCAGGAGGCACATGTGCCAAGTTACAGATTCACACCAGCAGGACTGGGATGTGTAAAGCTGAGTCTGAGAAGAGATTCAGAGTTCTCCTCTATAAGCTAAAGGGTTCTAGTAAGCTTTGTAAGTTTGTCCCCAGCTTCCTTTTCCTTCAAGTGACAGCAAACCCAGCAACCCACCCCAACTCCAGCTCTGAGCTGGAATAAGACCCTTGAAAAAAGAAGCCACTTCTGCACATCCAGGCAAATTCCTTCCAGGAGGCTGAAATGTGTTGCTTCAACACTGTCAGAGCTGGGTTTTGTTTGTTTGTTTTCTTCCCCCCTGCCCAAGAGACATTCTTGTGTAATGATCTTGATTGCTGAAAGCCTTTTCATTTCCACGGAGCACATAGCTCCAGCCCCATTTCTCTGATCACCTCTACCCATACTGCAACAGCCTCTCTCCACCTTGTTAGTGCCACTATTTAGTTAAACTGGAAAAAAAAAAAAAAAAGGTTCCCAAAGTATTTCACATTGAAAGACTGGCAACAAAAGCTCCCAGGAGATCAGAGCTGGCAGGTTAATGGTGTCCTAGCAGTGAAGGCTCCTTTCGTGAGTCACTCCGTGTTTCTGGGTGGAACGCTTCACACACGTGACACGCCTCTCCTACGTATGAAATAATTATCTCTTTATCTTCCTAGCCATCTTATTTAAATTGGAATTGATGAAGTTTGACACAAACAGACAAGTCGAGGTTTGTCCACGTGAACGCAGCCTGTGAGGACATGCCCACGGTAGCGATATTGGGCACAGCAGAACTGCTGTCGTGACGTGACCCTCGCCGTGCCCTAGCTCCTGCAATACCCACGGCGTCACGCAGCATGTGTCACCTCCACACTGCCATACCTACTGGTTAGGACATCTATCAGAGCTATTTTACAAGCAGCTGTGATGTGAGGACAAGCCACAATCCACAGCACCAACCCACCCTGTCATTAGAGCCACCTCCCACTTAAAAAACACACACAGGTGGTGGTGCACGCACATCCTTTCTCTCTCCTTTAATGACATCTGTCCACATGTGCACATCTGTGCACATCCTCACTGGTGTCCTGGGGGAGGGCGCCAGCAGCAGTAGGTGCTGGCAGTCTGATCGACCTGGAGGAACCCCTGGAAAGTGTATGGATCTGGGACAGACCCTTGGGATGCTGATTATAGCTCTCCATGAGACCCTATTGTTGGCATTAATAAATACCTCAGCTGCAGCATCCACTGTGGAATGACTTGCAATAGTGCCCTGAGGTTTAAGGAGGATATTTTCCTTTCTGTTTACTGTAGGGTGCTGACATGTTTGGCTGAGCTTGTGCGCAGAGGAGAAAGGAGCGCTTACCAGCCCTCGGCTCGCAGTGAGATTCTGCAGGGCTCCAGCACAAGCTTCCAGGGTGGCATCCTTCTTGCTCTGATCCATCAGGGACAGGTAGGTGCGGATGGCATCAGAGTGGTAGAGCCAGCTGGGTCCTTTGGGTTTAAAATCCTCCTCAGGAAGGGGGACACCGTACTCGTCATTCTACAAAGAGATGAGAAACTGGAAGCTCAAATCCTGCTCCTTGCTTGCAGCCTGCCTGGGGCTGAATATCACATTTCCAAGCCCTCTGCGGCACATCTTACCTCCATTTTACCACTCCTGCTGTTGAAGCAGCCTGTGAGAGTTTTGTCCATATAAACGCTCCGGGCCATGTGGTTGAGCTGGGTGTATTTGTTGGGAACTTCGGCATCCAGGCGGTAGGAGAGGTTGTGCAGGATGCAGATGCAATTCTCCACAGACTGAAATCACCCCCAGAATAAAAATGCAAGCATCACATTAGGCAGAAAAATATGGAGCAGCACCTGCTATAGCTTCAGAGAGGACATATACCATGCCATAATTGGCTTTTTTAGCAGTTATACTGTATAAGCTCCTGACCCTGCTTAAGGTAGCAATGGGCGGGAAGGAAGAAGGAGGTAGAGTAGACATGAATGAAGGCCACATAGCCCAAATGCTATACCGTGGATGTGAGTGAGCTGACTGACTCAATGAACCTGAGTTCCCACTGCCACAGACAAGTTGGTAAACAGGAAAAGAGAGCATGAGTGCAGAGGGTGGTTATACCAAACTGCTCACCATGAAATGCCAAATCTTGAAAGTCTTCCTCTTGCCTTAGTCAATTTCCAATGACTTTGTCCAAGTCACATCTACAGATTAGGGGACATTTTTTACCAAGAACAGGCTTTTAAGCCTCCTTTACCTGGATGTCAGAGTGCCCAATGTAAAGAGCAAGGGACAATTTTCACTAGATACCTGTAACCAAGACCAAAACATGTGGCTACATTTCCAAAGAGCTGTGTTCAGTGTGTGCTGCTGAAACTGGTCTTCTTGCAAAAGCCGTCCCCAATAGAGGATTTGCTCAATCCTGAGCTCATTTGAAATAATTTTTGTACTTTGCTGGGCATTGAGGACTTTAGGGCATCTGGCTAGTATCACATTTGCAGAACTCCTGAAAATGTGGCTATAAACACTATTTTGTCAAAGGTAAGTGCTTTTTACACATAGCAATCAGAGTCACAGTTAGGGGACTGGCAGAAAGATGCCAGCTCCTGGCTTCTTGCTGGATGTGATGCCAATCTGGGGCTTATATACTTGAGTCCTGCTGGATGAAGAGATGTGGTGGTGGGAAGAGCAAGGGATGGGGGTTAAGATGCTGGAAGGATCCCAAAGTGGGAGGGGAAGCGGGGAAAGCATTTTGGGGGCTCAGGAGCTGAAATATTTTGCTGTGTTTCTGTGTTTGTTAAAGGGAAATTGTAAAACCCACCTCTACTTCAGGCCCAGAGCACAGAGGACTTGCAATCCTACAACAGATCGCACTGGGATTTGGAAGGACAAGAGCAGCCACAAAGAGTCCAGTCCCCTCTTTTGTTTGTTTGAAAGGGATTTTGAGATATTCCCAAAATTGCAATTATTAACTACGGGGCTGAATTCTAGCAAACAGCTCGGGGTGAGCATCTGGTACCTTATCATCGGGTCGGTTAGAAGCCACGCAGTTCTGGGCGTAAGTCATAACTGAATCGATCAAGCCAGGGTAATTCCTCATGGTCTGGCGCCCCATGTCTGCAGAACTCAAGTTTCTGAAGAAAGCCATTGCAGAGCATGTCAGGAGAGAAGGGGGAGAGAGAATTAGTTGGATTCACTTACTAGTCTCTATGGGCTCTGTTCTGGCTATGGCTGTAATTGAATTCAAAGATATTTTTGTAGATTCAGCAAGGCTGGGGTACTGCTCTCATTCTGGAGGCCTTCTGTAGGACTGCACTGGTGCATAGCTCTCTTACTGCTCTTTAGGATTGACTTCATCTAGGAAAATGTCCTGATAAGGAGCTCTGCATAGAAGACATACTCCTCGTGAGAGTAATTATCAGCAATATTTTGCCTTAGAGGCTATGCATGTGACATTACACAGACTCATCACCTCCCTGGAGGTGTTTCCAAAGAGAAAACTCAATAAAGACCATCTGAGATTATTGTGAAAATCAGGAACGTGCAAACAGTTATAAGCATGGAGCTACAGAGGGTCAACAGCAATATTTGCATGGGAAATGAGGACAGAGATGCTGAAGAGCAGCAAACGCTCTGACCAGAGGGACTGACCAGTTTGTAATGTTGTAATGTATTCCTGAGCTCTGGTTGCTGCCAGGACAGAGGAGTTTTTCCAGTAACAGGAAATGTTTTTTGTTGTTTTGTTGGTTTTTTTTTCTTCCCTGTTTTATTGCCTTGTAGCTTGCAAATGAAAAACAAAGAGAGGTTGGCAGTCGTTGTGAGATATTCACTCCAGGCGTTCCAGAACTGGATTTGATGTTCACTGTGATTTGCAGCCTCCTCATTAACATGAATTCATCTGCAATCCAGAAATGCTTGAGCAGCAATGGCTCGAGCCCAGGGCAAACCCAAGGCTGTTCTCATCTCTGCGTTATGATGTGGCAGGGCAGTGAGTCAGAGCAATCCCGGCTCACCCCTGGGAGCAGGGGCTCCGGACCCAACCGCCCTGCTTTCCTTACTCAGCTTGCTCCCCAGTCCTGCCCCCCAGCCTTCTGAGCTCCCTCACTGACCTGCGCCTGGCAGTCCTCACTGGGGGTGTTGGATATTACTGCCACAGATTGTGATAAGTCTCAGGAGAAGAGCCTGCCTTCAGGCTCGCCACAGAACTCCACGGAAAGCTCCTTTTA